>NC_056751.1:305839609-305864653 GCF_019279795.1 Protopterus annectens | reverse complement strand
TTGAGTTTCAGATTTTATACCCTTCAGAAAATTTGTACTAATGCAAGATTTACCTGTTTTATTAAGTTAATAAGAGCAATATTTAAAAATTGGCCTTATTTTTGGGCCTGTGTCCCACTTCAGAATAGCTTTGTCCAGATTTCTTGCTCTGAAGTTGAGAGGTAGGAGTGTCAGAGCCTTCAAATTATGACATACTTATTGCACCCCAGCCCCATTGTAGTGGCTCGGGATGTGTCCAAGGAAGGCAAGAAGCAGTTATGCAGTAAGTGTGCAGAGTATTCCCCATCCAAGGTAGATCACAAATATGACCGTGGCTTTTCATCTGTCCTTGATTTTGCAAAATGTTCTGGTTTTCTATCAGATTTTATACTGTTGATTTATGCTTCTTATTATTCAGGAACTGCATGCTATCAGTGTCCTGTTGCTCTGTTTTAAGTAGCCATGGTTTAATGAACATCAGGTAAGCTTGTCGGAGATTGTAAGATGCAAGTAAGCTTTAGTAAGCTTGTCGGACATTGTAAGATGCAAGTAAGCTTTAGTAAGCATATTGTTAAAGAATTGCTAGCATTGAAAGCCTTTTCGTTGTTGCCATGCAGAGAATATTTACATAGCTAGATAATGTATAAGCCTTGGGTATTGAAATGCATATGACAGTATTTGTAATAAAAGGACAGGATTACAGTATTTTCAGAAGCTCATTACATTTTATTGGAGACCAGTGTCTGTGTGTTAGTACACTTGTAGTTGGGTGGCTTTAATGGTATATGGTAAATAAGCATTGCTACCTTACTTAAAGCCAAGCCCTGCAACAACTAGCTCCACAATGAAGTCAAAACACAATAGCTCTGGTGGGTAAATGTACTCTGTAGTAATCAAAAAAAGGCAAATGTTTGAAATGACTACAGCTTATGTGCAAACACAATAGGTAGTGATGAAACAATGCTCTGCTAAAAATGCTTTAATGCTCTACATTGCTGAGCTGCAATCACTAGCTACCAGGATTTCACCCACTTCAGATCAAGCACGGTGCCGTTCAGTGCAACCTTCCCAGAACTAATTCAAGTCTGACCAGAATTATTTGGTGTGTGTATGAGGGAGGTAGCATACCCCTCAGCTGTCCAGATTTTTGCCCCATATTCCTCTTAATAAGGATTGAAGTTGCTAAATAATGAGACTGCATACTAACACAAATCCTGTTACTCTTGCAATTTTCTGAGAGCCATATTTATAATTTGTCCCTATTTATTTTAGGCTTTGTCAAGATTTCTTGCATGAAGGGTGAAGCCTTGAGGGTGTGGTATCTTTGTAAGAGAGAGAGAAAGTGAAATGCCCAAGTTAGAGTTAGCAGGTGGAATTTTCAAGTGCATTTTCAAGGAACTGTGAGTTTTAAGGAAGCGAGTTCACTGCTGCTCATGCCAAGTCTATTTACAATGTGCAACCATTTTGTTTAGCAAATGGTATCTCTATTGTGGTATAAAGTTTTAAAGCTATGTTAGTAGCACCACAAGTAGAATACTTGCATCTTAATGTAAAGGCTTGAGGTTCTATTCCTACAGCATATGCATTTGTATGCTGCAGTCCTCAGGATGTCCTCCTTTGGATGAGATGCCTAATAACTATGAACCTGTTTTTCAGCTTGTCATCCATTTTCTATTGCAATATACCAGCTTACCATTTTTTAATTTAACCTAGGCAATTTATTCTTTGGCAGCAGGCCCTGAATTTGTAGATGAAACACTGAAATATAAAAGTGTTGCTGTCTAATACAACGGATATAATTCAATTATATATTATAATTAATACAATCAGGTAAATCAAATAACTTTTGCATGGCCCTAACGGTGTGCAAGGAGCCTATTGCTTGAAAACAGTTCAAAGGTAAATAACCTGCCACTGGCCAGATGCATTTTCTTTGAATGTGGGTTTCAATGCCGTTTCATTGAATGTGAGTTTCAAAAGTAGAGAAGCTTTAATGCCAAGTCTGTTTTCATTGCAAGACTATTGCTTTGTTTAGGTTTAGTAAATGTCTCAGTGTTTGGGCTATAATGTTTGAAATAAAAGTTGTAAATTTAAATCCAACTGCCTGTAATCATTGTAGCATAACACAGTATGCACACAGATTTGAACAGTGTCTACAGTAAATGGGGAGAAATAGCCAAGTAATGGGACACTGGAATGGCTGTGTGGGCGGGGCTTGGGTGGGTGGACTTGGGCGGGGCTGTGTTTGCAGGGGGCGTGGTGAGCTATGTGGGTGGGGCTGTGTTGGCAGGGGGCGTGGTGAGCTATGTGGGTGGGGCTCTGGGTTTGCACCCCCCTGCAAAAAATCCTGCGGGCTCCCTTGACTGTAGGCAATGAAACAAAACACATGAACCAGTAATGACAAAACTGCCCAATTCAGAACTTTTCCATCATAAAAGTCTGCTTCCACACCCACACTATAAATAGAATGACAGTAGTGTAAGCCATAGGCATCTTGCACAGCGTCTCGCACTTATTTTCAATTTCACTTTTTTTTCGGGGGGGAGGGCAAAAGGTCAAAAACCAGGGACACATTTTAAACATTGCTTGTATAATTTTGTAAAGTTGCTAGAATAAAATGCTGTGCTACCATCATGCATTTCACTGGCAGAGTTTGAACCCAGGACTCTATGCACTACATTCAGAACAACATAGAACATACCACTATATCCCAAATCAGCAGCTGCCTGAAAAATAGGAAGACTGAAACTTAATAGCCATCATTTAGTGAATTCATTTCTCACTTCTCAACATAGCTCTTAACCTCAACATAATAATGGGGGAATACAAATTCAGTTCTCACTTCTCACTCACCATATCTCTGAACTGTTAGCACAAAAACAATAATAGGGGAATACAAATTGTGTACTCACTTCTTCTCATAGCTCTAAACTCTTAGCTCAAAAAAAGAAAATGTTCTTACTTCTCATCATAGCTCTCTGAACTCTTAGTACAAAAAAAAAATCAGGACAAAGCTCAGAACATAACTTTCAACTGTTAGAGAAAAAAGCTCTCAACTCACTCAGAAATGGTGGTGGCTTGGGATAGTAGGCTCTTTTTACCCTGTACTAAAGGTACAGATTTTGAGCCTGAATACCACACACGCCTACCTCAGACTGTACTTCTGTGTAAGGTATACAGTATAATCAGTTATGGAAATTGATTAAAAACTAAGTTGTAATGCAAAATTGCATACTCGTACTGGCTGCCATTTTTCTAGAGTCACAGATGGGTCTTTTCTGGGTATCACATTATGCAGTACACAGCTCTGCACATTAACTGTAAGTTGTGTGGATAACACAAAAAGAACAAATACTGTAGATAGGATGAATGTGAAGAAAATTGCAGGTAACACTACATTAATTAAAATAATCAATGGTACTGGATTCTATGTTATAATATAACACCAATAAAAGTAAAGTTTTATATATAGACAGACACAATATATGGTATGTTTATTTTGTAAGATCACCAGCTTTAGCCTATGGACTGGTAAAAATGTTTGAGTATAAATCAAATACTAATTATATAATTCTAATACACATTGCACAAATATGAAATCTAAAGCAAGATGAACCCGAGGAAATGTTAAAAGTAAAGAAACAGTACTTCAGTTTTATAATGTATATATTCTGGATCTGGTGTATAGCATAACAACTATAACAAATGACACTGCAGAAAATTTAAAAAGGATGTCAGAATATTCTGTCAGATTACATGAGCCAATCTCTGTTCACTCTCATGAAAAATGCTCAGGGTAGACCTGTTAGTAATATATAAGCCCAGAAAGGCTGAAAACCAAAGAGTGTGTTAAGGTTTGACAACAGTAACCCCATTTAATATTAAAGGAAAAAGAAGTAGAATGGCTAGTGCCATCAGTAAATTTCAGGAGACAAAAAATAAACAAATGAAAGGTGCCTACATCTGAAAATAGCTGATGATTTCAAAATCAAGACAGGATGGTGAACTTCATGAGTGACTGATGCTATGAGTTTAGGCTTATTCTGCCTAAGGCTCTATAAACAGATATGTGTTAATATAAGTACCTCAACCCAAAACATAGTGACAGAACACTTTGATGAGGTTTCAAAACGTTCTAGTGAAACTATGTGTACACACACACACACACACACACACACACACACACACACACACACACACACACACACACACACAGACACACACACACACACACACACACACACACACACACACACACACACACACACACACACCATGTTCCTTACCTGCCTGAATCCAAACACACACCCTGTTCCTTACCTGACAGGATCCAAACACACACCCTGTTCCTTACTTGCCTGAATCCAAACACACACCTTGTTCCTTACCTGCCTGAATCCAAAAACACACCCTGTTCCTTACCTGCCTGAATCCAAACACACACCCTGTTCCTTACCTGCCTGAATCCAAACACACACCCTGTTCCTTACCTGCCTGAATCCAAACACACACCCTGTTCCTTACCTGCCTGAATCCAAACACACACTCTGTTCCTTACCTGCCTGAATCCAAGCTCTTCAGCCCGCCAGCTTAGCTTGCTGCCATTAATCCCCTCAGCTTCCTTGCCGCCATTACTCTCCATTAATCCCCTCAGCTTCCTTGCCGCCATTAATCTCGTTCCTGGCCGGCGAACTTTGCTGCCATTACTCCTCCATTAATCCCTTCAGCTTCCTTGCTGTCCCGACCAGCAAACTTTGCTGCCATTACTCCTGGTGAACTGCTCTTCTGTTCATTGTCGACCCATTAATCCTGGCTCTAACTGCTCAGCCAGCCGGAAATGTTCCTTGCCGCCATAAATCCCAGCTCTCTAACTGCTCGAATTCTCGCCATTTCAGCCAGCTGGAAATGATGATGTGAGCTCTTTGAGCTCAATTCCGACTGGCTGGTAGCCTGGCGGAGCTGACGTCATTGCGCACGTGATGTCGTCAGCTCCGACAGCGCGAAAATTTCAAAAATGCAAAGAAAAATCGGAAATGAAGGGGTGCCACTCGGGAATCATGGCACCCCTTCATTTGGACCCCAAAACTCGGTAAAAACCAAGTAATTTGGAACGGTTGGGAGGTCTGGTGGTGTGGCCTGAAACCATGCTGGGAGTAGGACAGTAAGTTATTCTGTGTAAGGTTTTGCATTAGTTGCTTGTGTACACATTTCTCCATTATTTTGGCTAGTGGGGAAAGAATGGCAATGGGTCTATAGTTGAATATGTCTGAGGAGCTACCACCTTTATGGAGTGGTATGACATGAGATATTTTCCAGATGGAGGGGATAGCACTTTCAGATAAGGTTCTGTTGATCAGGATAGATATGGGATATGCAATGGCATCTGCAGCTATTTGTAGGTACTCTGCAGGGAAGAGGTCAGCAGAGAGGGTGGTAGGTTTTAGTTTTTTTTATAAGTGTTTTGATAAAACTAGTGGATATGTGTTGGCAGCTAAATTGGGGGTGATTAGTGGGTAGATTAGAGGTGGGGTTTAAGTTTGTGGAGGTTAGTTAAGATATCATTTCTATCAGCCAAGAATGATATTGGTGGACACCTCACAGGTTATGACTGAGTACATTTATGACTAACAGTGTGCAGGGATATCATTTACATTTACCTTCTTATATTTTGTTCATATACTACAGGTTCCACACTTTGACACTGCTGCAGTTTCAAGAAGTGTGTTTTGGGGCTCTTTTCTGATGCTATCTGTACACAGCTATTACACAGGGAAGTAAAGTTTGTGGACATCAGTTGGCATCAGTTTTAATATTTGTATGTGCTTGGATTGTTATATGTATTCTTTCACTGGTGAGTGTGTGTTTGCTACCATTTGTCTCTTAGACAGGAGAAGGGCATATCACACATGGCTGCTTCTGTTGGCTACCTCTGCAGCTGAAGGTTCTCTCTCAGAATCTTCATCTATATGTGCTGGTGGTGCTGCCCTTGCCTGAGGTCTAGGAATGTGTGGTCCTGGCCCTTGCTATCCCTGTTACAACTGTTTCCTCAAGATGATATTGTTCATCATGGCACAGACTGTGACAATTTCTATGCAGGTACATAGGTCATACTGCAGGGCACCCGTTGATGTGTCTACATGGCAGAATTGTGACTTCTGCATAGCAAACACATGTTCCATGATGTTTCGATTTTGAGCATAGGCATCATTGTATTCTTTTTCTGTGGCTGTGCTCATTTCTGATGTGTGGCATGAGACACAGTTCCAGTGCATAACCTGCATTACCCAGTAGATGGCCTTGTGGAACATAACCCATAGCAAACCTGTGTAAAGCTGAGAAGTGTGTCATATGTGTTAGGGCAGAGGTGATCAAAAAGTGTGATGAAAGGATAAAGCTGATCTAAGGAATCTCTAAGATTTTTCAGCCCTCCTTTTCCAAATTATCCAGAGGGATTTTCTATCTCCTCATCTGAGTTTGGGAAAAACAGAATACATGGTCTCAACCAAATTTAGGTAAAACAACATTTAAGAAGGCATGCCAAAGGACTTTCAAAAATAATCCTTAAACCTCCCAAAACAAAGGAGAGTCCAAAAAGTCGTCTGAATGACTATTCAAGAGACTTTGTGACACCCCCTTTCACATTTGCCACCTTTTTTCATGGATGTTCCTAGTACCAAAGAATGAAAATGCTTAGAGACAAGTTCTGGATCTTTCTTTCCTAAAACTTTGTGATAGTGCCCAAATTCAAAATGATGTCACTTCACAACCTGTCACCTCTTCTTCATCTTTTAAGTTTCCAGGTAGCACTAGACTTAAAAGACGCTAATCATCACATCCCTATTCATCCAGTCTTCAAATGTTTCTTAAGGTTTTGTGTGTCTGGATCACATTATCAGTTCTGTGCCTTACACTTTGGATTAGTCACTACACCAAGAGTGTTCACAAACTGTCTAGCTCCATTTATAGCTCACTGGAGGCTACAAAGGTATCTGCGTTTTTCCATATTTAGACAACTTGCTTATCTTTGCAGAGTCTTTTACAAAGTGTCAGAAATATGTTTCTTGGGTGAGAGATCTCTTACATAAGCTGGGATTCCAAGAAAAAAGTCAAAAGTCTTTCCTGACTCCTTCACACAGGATTGTGTTCCTGGAATGTCAACTAGACACATCAGGTCAAGAAGCTTTTGTACACAGGAAAAAAAAAGAACTTTATTCAGATCTATTTCTAAGGTTTTGCACCAAGACTTTGGTCACTGAGAGAAAATACCTCAGGATTTTGGATCTCATAGCATCTATGATTCTCATGATACCCCTGCCAAGACTCCACATGAAAAAGATACAGGACGGGGGTATCTGAAATTTGTTAGGTCCCAGCATCAACACCCTTTACATTTTCATATCCCAGTGCTGTAGTTTGTCAGAAGCAAAATCTTTTGTTGGAGACAATGGGTGTCCTTAAAACCAGGTCTAGCCTTGTCTCTCCCTGCTCTAAAGCAATCAGTCACCACAGACACATTAGACTTTGCTCGATGAGAAGTTTCAGGAGGGATAAAAGTGCAGGGGGAGTCGGACACCAAGGACAGATGCAAGCACAAAAATAACAATGAGGTGCTTGCCCTGATCAAGGCAAGTAGTTACACACAATACCACAGTGATATGGTGCATTAACAAGCATGGGGGAACCAGGTCATATCCCATTTGCAGACTAGCCATATTAGCTTGGGGTATAGCTTCATGGCACAGTGTCACTCTACAGGCATCCTACATTCCATTATAGCAAATTTGTGTGGCATACAAGCTGAACAGGACCAGGACAGAGTCTCACAAATGGAAACTAGAATAGGATGTCTTCATACATTTGATCCATTTGTGCAGAGTTCCTCAAGTTAATATCTTTGACTCTTCTCTCAACAATCAACTGGCAAAATTCTGTTCCAAGACTCCATACAAGAAGGTCTGATAAACAGGTGCATTTTCTTTTCCTTGGACAAGAATGTTCCTATATGCTTTTGCATGCTTTCCACTAATATCCAGGGTACTTCCAAAGATTCAGTAGGAATCCCCAAAGATCATTGTAGTGATTCCCTTCTAGTTTAGACAAGCATAGTTCTGCCTTCTTTTGGAAATGGCCAAGGGCAATTACCTCAGGCTTCCTCCCAGACTGGATCTCCTCACACAAGAACAAGGGTGTTTGATACACTCCAACATTGATCATTTTTAATTGGTTGCCTGTTTGAAAGTGTCTTAATTCCTAAGGCACCTAATTACTGATGGAACTACTGGAAGCAAGAACATTTGCAACTAGAAAATCATATATTGGCAAATGGAAAATGTTTTGTAGTTGGTGCTAATAACATAACAAGCACCCATTAAGGGCAAATTGTTCTCTGATTGTATAAAATTTGTGTGAGTTACTATCCTATGAATCTTTCTTGTTCCTCTGTCAAAGTTCATTTATTGGCCATTTCAGCATGTCTGCCCATAGATCCTCCTCTTTTGATGCAATTTCATTTCAAAATGTGCATAAGAGACCTCCAAGAAAATGGTGCCCCCTCCTTGGAATCTTAATTTTGTGTTGGAGAAACTAACACTTGATCCATTTGAACTAGCTAATCTGGCTGATTTGAATTTCCTAACATGTAAAAATAGCTGTAACTGATTGCTCTGACCTCTGCAAGAAGGCTATCAGACTTGCAAGTTGTTATGATGAGTCAACCCTCTCTCATTTTTGATAGGGACAGGATTTCTTTGAGAACTAATCCTTCTTTATGCCTAAATTGGTATTCAAGTTTACTTTAAACCACACTATCCATCCTTCTGTTTATTTTCCTGAACCTAAAAATGAAGGAGAAAGGACACCCTATAGCGTGGATGTCCAGTGACAACTCAGGTTCTATCCTGACAGAACTAAATCTTTCAGATCCATGGATCAATTTTTCATTTCTTGAGAAGGTAATAATTTGGGATAATCTGTGTTAAAGCAGACTGTTTCTAAAAGGTTGTCTAAGGCTATTAACTTTTGTTACACTCACTGTAACAAACTATTCCAGGCTGAGTCAAGACCAACTCTACCAGAGCCTTGGCTTCATCCATGGCTTTTTGGAAAGGGTTGGATTCTAGAAGAATTCTAGAAGCTGCTACTTAGTCCTCTGAACATACATTTACAAAGGACTATATGCTTGACTGTAAGCTTTCCTAGGATCATTCTCCAGAGACTCCTGGACTCTTCTCCTTCTAACTCCCAAGTGTAGTTAGCTAAAGTAGTCTACCCATATAGCTAAGGCTACTGCAGCAGTGATCATTATAAAGAACATAGTAGAGTTGTATAAGTTAAACTTACCAGAACAGTAGATGTTTGAATGATCACTGCTGTAGCAGCCACTCCCTTCCTTCATCACCCCTTGTATTTTGGTGTGTTTTTTATGCCAGGGTGTGGACATTTATTTTTTTTCCACTAACATTGCACTTTCAGGGCTCAGCCTCCTTCTCTCTGCTGGCAGAAAAGCTCTGGAAGGTTTTGTGCCCAAAGTTGTCTTTTAGTCAGCTCAGTCTGACCTTCTTGACAGTTTGGGTGCATGGAAGGTACCCTGAATCTTTGGAAGCTGGCCAGCTGTTATATCTTTTGCAGGATATAACCCACAGGGTTAAGGCTACTGCTGCATCTACTGTAATGACAAGTTCAACTTACACAACTGTACTTTACGCATTTCCTTTTCTAGTTCTGAATTTAAAACCTTATCTTTTTAAAGCAATGATTCTATGAACCCTTTTCCACTGTGCAGTAGTTAGGCACGAATATATTTAAATTGCTTTTTATAATGCATTATGTAGCTAAGGTCGTTGTCTTGTGCAGCAGACCAAAACTGAGCAGTTTCACCTTTCTTAAACCAGTCTTAAAGTACAACCTTTAGTTTTTATATATTGTGCTCATCATAGCAGTAATAACCATATAATAGGCCTACATTATTAAGTATGCAGGCAGACAAATTCTACTTGTCTTACTGGTTTTATACACTGGGATTTATTTCTGTTTGGCATACATTCTGCCAGCACCAGTGCAGGTAATATTGAAGCTCACTTGGTCTGGGCTTAAAACACCAAGTTTTCACTGCACTTTTTATTGTACTCCTTACAAACTCCATAACATAAATGACCATGCCAGTCTGTATTGTGGTCAGAAATTCAGGAAAACAAATGGTACAACTCCACCTGCTCTGTCATAAATTTACAAAGTACATTACCAGGCATTTTCTTTCTACTAGCTTACTCTCTCTTTTTTAGGTCACTCTGTTTTTGTCCCTAGTGACAGAGATACATTACAATAACAACTGCTTTTTGTCTGGCCATAGACACTGTTCTCAGTGAAAAACATCTTCAAATAGGTTAATAATTGCTTCTTTCAATCGTACAAAAGTCACAGGTATGTAAGAGTTAGGTAATTTTGTGTAGAATATTACATTTGCCAAGAATATTATGCTCTGAAATATATATATATATATATATATATATATATATATATATATATAGGTCTACCTGAAAACGTCAAAATTTCTAAATGCCGACGACAAGACCACCGACACTGGAAGATCGATAACGGAGAAGACTGACAGTTGAGAATCCCGATGCTGAAAATACCGACATGTTAAGGTAAGTGTGCGATAGGGATGGACGTTAGGGTCAGGGTGTGGGTAAGTTAAGTGTGTGATAGTGACAGATGTTAGGGTAGGGTGAGGGTCAGGTAAGTGTGCAATAGTGACTGACTTGAGGGTTAGGGGCAGATTAAGTGAGTTAGGGTTAGGGTGCGGGTAAGGTAAGGGGATGATAGAGACAGAGTTAAGAGTTAGGGGCGGATTAAGTGAGTTAGGGTTAGGGTGAGGGTAAGGTAAGTGTGCGATAGTGACGGACCTTAGGGTTAGGGTTTAGGTTAAGGTTAGTGCATAGATAGTTGTGTATGTAAGGTTTAGTGTAGGTTTGCAGGGTTTTTGTGTGCTTGTGTTGTGTGTGTGTTTTTTGGGAAAGGTATTTATTTTGTTGATTGTCGCGATTGTGGTTTGTCGGGCATGTGAAGTTTCGTGTTTTTGAACTTTCTTTTTTTTTTTGGTTTTGTCATGTCAGTTATTTCATTGTCAGTGTTTTGGCATGTCAGTGTTATCAGGTAGACCCACATATATATATATATATATATATATATATATATATGTATAATATATATATATATATATATATATAATATATATATATATATATATATATATATATATGTATATATATGTATATATATATATACACACAGACACACACACACACACACACACACACACACACACACACACACAAATATGTAACTGGGTATGTCTTTTAAAGTTGGATGGAAATATAATTGCCTTTCTCTATAGTTTAAGCTTCCAAACTGATACTACTTAGAAATCATAAATCAGACAATTTTGGTACTCTAAATCCCAGACAGAAAAATAAAAATGTTAGAAAGTATCAAAACCGAAAATCTCAAATCCATCATGATTATACGTACTGAACATTTACTGTATCATGTCCACTATTGCATATATATTTACTGCAACAAGATGAGTGCTTTTAAGTTACTTACAATAGTTATGCAGTCAGTTTAGATCACAAGTAGAGTGATCATTTGGAAATTTACTGTGCTAAGGACCGACACGTTGAATGCAAACAGCAATCCAGCCCAACCAGAACTAAAGAAAAAGGACAGTAATTAGTTTATAAACTCATCATTTTTCAAAGGAATGATCCATCTTGTATGGCATGTGTGTGTGTGTGTGTGTGTGTGTGTGTGTGTGTGTGTGTGTGTGTGTGTGTGTGTGTGTGTGTGTGTGTGTGTGTGTGTGTGTTTGGCAGGGGGAGGTATGCCCTTAATATCAGGTGATGGGAATGCTTAGTCTCACTGCAAATAATGCATTCCCCTTTCTTCAAAAATCAGCAAACCTCAAATTTAAAATATATTATTAATGGGTTAAGGGGTACAGTGCTCATACCTCTCAACCTCTTACAGCAAGAAATCTGGACAAAACAATAAATAAAAGTAGGACAAACGCCCAAACATACGGACAAATTTTAAATATTGCACTTACAGACTTTGAAAGTTGATAGAATAACAGGTTTTGCATTAGCATGAATTTTCTGAAAGGTTTGAAGTCTGAAACTCAAATGTCTGTTATTATTTTCTAACTTCAATCTTTAATTATTTGCCACTAATTTGCCAGAAAACCAAAATTTTATGAAAAATGGACCAAATAAATGAGGCAACAATCTGGACATTCTGTGAAAATCTATACAATTGAGAGGTATGAAGTGCTTCATATGGGTACACAGGGGAGTTTGTCACCAAAACATTGCAACAATTTTTTCTGTTACTACTTTTTGACAGAACTGCATGCAATGGGCAATTCATTTCCATTTAAAATTATTTGTAGGACTCATACAACATAGTTCTTTCAGTTCTGTTTTGCTGCTCTTTCTAAAACATGGTTATTGGTATTTTAAGATACAGTTCTCATATATTTAACAAAACAATTTAATGAAGAGATTCATGTCCTGTATATATGCAAGAATAATTATGGGACTTGCTGGCCTACTTAATGTGGATGTTTTTCACTTAACTGATGCCAAATTTGTAAGCAGACTGGCAGCCCAAACCAGCTCAAGAGTAGTTCCATTAGCTGACAGAATCTGCTGGCCCACGTGCTACAGTTTAATTTCCTGCTGTGAGTATGTGTTGGAAGTAAAATTGAATTCCATTGTTTTGTTTTGTTGAGATGAGTCAGGGTGGCTGCTACATGTCAGAGATGTCACTTTTCTACAAAGTGCAGAGACCTACTATTTGATAATATACAATAACAGAATGCAAATGCATGGGATATGTTTGTGTTATACACCCAAAACCATTCTAGTTTGGTACATATTAATTTTTTCTGTTTGGAGATTATCAGCATGAAAAGTAGCAATGAGTTGCCTCACACATTGGCAAGTCACCTTCATAAAATTGTGATGTAACAGTAAGCCTCCATAAGATTGATGAGGAGAAAGGGTAATCTTCTCAATTTATCAATCAATTATTTTAAGGAGTACATTGAACCAATAATGGTATAAGGACTGTCCCACCTGATTATAGATAACCAAAGACCAATTATTTATACCTTTAATTTTGGAGTCTTTCTAAACATGAAAGTATGTACTTTACTAGAATTTCAGTTAATTTACTGGTCCATTTTCAGTTGCTCAAAACATGAAATAGACATCACTGGGAGTAAAGCATCATTGTCCTTTAACAGCTAAGATTGTGCAGTAAAGTAAAACATAATGTGGACACTATTCAGCATATTTTATATAATTCATTAATCTGTGTTGGTGAGCAATACAATCAGGAACTTAAAGAAATTTGGGTTTCCTATTTAGTAGATATACAGGTTATGTTTACTCGTCTTTGAGTTACTTTGTTTGATGACCCAATGGCTCCACACTCATTATGGCAGTGATATATGGTATATTCCATGGCCCATATCTATGCATATGGTCGTATAATTACTATAGACACATTAACTCAGAGCACAACTTAAATGTGTATATATTTGGGAAAAAAAACATAAAGAAATTGTTATACAAGAAACATGTAGAAGTGGTTCAAGTACCAATGTGTTAAAACGGAAAATTTGACAGGTTACAAATTTTGTGGCTGCATGAACTATATAGCAGTACCATGAAATGTCGATGCCTTTGGTGCTTGATGTATTACATTAATGGTTGAAAAAAATATGAAATGTTTGTCTGCACTACCTGTTTCTGCATGTCTGCCCATTCTTAAAAACTGGTGACAGTTTTCCTCCACATCATTTATAATCTAGAATGCAGAACTCATTATCTAAGGGCCGAATTTATGAAGGCTTGCACGGAGTCTAAGAGTATGCAGCCAAAATGTCTGCCGAGCGATCCAGGAACAGCCGGCAGGGGTGCGCAAGAAAGCTCCTAAAACTCCTCTTACACGGACAGGGCTAGGATATGCAAATTACCTCATTTGCTGCAGAAAGTTATGCAAATGAGGTAAATTTGTGATCCAGGAAACCCTAACCTGTCCGAGTAAGAGTAGTGTTATGTGTAGAAATGTACTCGGTTGTCAACTGAGTACCGTTCTGCAAATAGCAAAATGGAGCTGTGACAGCTCGAAATAAAGGATGCATACAGTTGAGGAAGCATGCCAATGGCCAAATATACGGCCATTCGCAATTCTATCAATTGCAAAATATAAAAATTGATATATTTTTTACCTCAATCTCCAAAGTTTAAGCTTAGCGCAGCATCGCTCAAAAGTGCTGCGCTGTAAAACCCCCCCAAAAAATAAATAAAAGCCAAAAATAGGCATTTTATTATAAATATACATCTGCCATGCAAGTGAATGGAAGGCGATGGCTACTGAGTAGAGATTGCTAAGGGGGGAAGCTCAGTCTAAGAGATGTAACCAAGCATTAGTAGGCAATCTTATGCAAATGAGGGTAAGGATAGTGAATCCCAATTTCACATAGCAAATGAGCAAAGTTCGTGGAGTGTAAGAGTAGGATAAGGGGAGTATCAGAGTAGAAGATAGGTGACATCATGAGGGGGGTATGTATGAAAGAATGTAAGCTCATTGGAGCAGAGTGGCATGGGTTTGCTGTCAGTTACCCATCACTGGAAGAGGCGTGTCAACAGGTAACCTAGCTAAAGGCAAGAAATTGAAGGTGTATGCCATGGACAACACTAAAGATTCTTGTAGAAGTGCCTGCAACGTCTATGCACGAGTGTGCATGCCTGTAAAACCGAGTAAGACTGTGTGCACGCGTGTGTGCCTGTGTGCACGCGTTTAAGCCGGAGTAAGCAAGTGTAAGGTTGTTGAAACCTGTGTATGCGCGTTTGCACCTGTGTGCGCGTGTTTAAGCCGGAGTCAGCAAGTGTTAGTCCGTGTAAGCATGTGTGCACGCATGTGAGCTTGTGTGCGTGTGTTTGTGCTTGTTTGCGCAGCGCTGCCCCCTGTGGAAACAGAAAGGGAAAAGGAAGCCCAACAAATAGTAGGAAGTTAACCAAGGAAAACTAGCAGAGCTAGCAGGTGAAAACAATCAGAATAAGCCAATTACACAGGCAGTACACTAGCCCAGCCCAGCCCAGCACTTAAAACTCTGCAAACAACTTTCCACTATGTTTTTCTCAGAGACACTGCAACACTGCAGTAAGCTAATAGAAGTGAAACTGAAAAAGCTTTACTGAGACAAAGAAATGTTAGGGGCTGCCATTGCTGTTATAAGGCGACATATGCAACATGCTGAGGGTGGTGACAATGTGAATGCTGCTGAGCAACCCACAGTGAGGAGAAGGAGAAAAGTGTACAGGCCCAGAGTAACCTACCAGGGGCTACATGAGCTGGAGATAGTGGAGCGCTATAGAGTGGACAGAGACCTCATGCAGCAAATTGTTGAACTGTGCAGGCCATGCCTCACACACAGAACCAACAGAGGGGAACCCATCCCAGTGGATACCAAGGTATGTGTTGGCATAAGAATACTAGGTACAGGTACCTTCCAGAGACCAACTGGTAATATGATGGGGATTTCACAGTCATCAGCATCCAGGGTACTGCACCAGTTCTTGAATGCCATGTCAGCAGATGTCAGTGATCATGTATATTTCCCTAATTCCCGTGAGGTATGGGCCAGCAATATGCGTCTTTTCCAGCAAATAGCGGAATACCCTGAGGTAGTGGGTGCAATAGACTGCACGCACATATGCATCAAAGCACCAGCAGGTGAGTGAGGTAGGGTCTACTATAACCATAAGGGTTTCCCCTCCATCAACTGCCAGGTCATGTGTGATGCCCAGGGCATAATAATGAACGTGTGTGCTGGCTGCCCTGGAAGCTACCAGGATTCCCATATCTGACATCTGACACAGCTGTACCAGACATTTGCCAATGGGGACATCCCTCATGGTCACCTAGTGGGGGATGCTGGATATCCACTGGAGCCATGGCTGATGACACCCATCAGAAATGCACACACTCCTGAACAGGAATGCCATAATGAGGCACACGCACAAACATAAAATGTAATCAAGCGTGTGTTTGGGCTGCTCAAGTCACGACACATCTGGTGGAGCCTTGCAGTACTCACCAACTATATGTACCCAAATAGTCATGGTATGTACTATGCTACATAATATGATCCTGCAAAAACAGCTGCAGCACGAGCAGCATAGGGCCGGGCAAAACAGCCCCCCACCATTGCCAAGGACATCACAGGCAGAGCGTGACTCAGAGGAGGAACAACCTGAGCCTGCCCCAGTAGGCAGAAGGAGGCGTGCCCAGTATACTTTGGCCTTGGCAAAGAGGCAATGCATAGCATATACACTGGCTCAGTAGGAACCCTGGAAATTATACCTCTCTCTGACTCACTCATATAGTAAAAGGGATGCCTAACTTGTCACTACCAGTTTTCAAACATGTATAGGGAGTGTAATATGTGCATCCGACATAGGCAGCCCTGCGGCACCACCTGAGGCATGATTGCCATGTGTTAAGCAATATAAAGCAGTGATAAACAGCTTTTACCACTATTTAGTATATATAAACAAAATTGCACACACTAAATAGCACAACTTTGGGCAAGGTTGAGCAATATTGGGCAGCGTTCAGCAATGTTGGTTAACGTTGAGCAATGTTGTGCAATTTTGTTCAAAGTTGGGCAAAAGCAGGTAAACATGGTCATATTTGCTTTACTGTTCCTTAAGCAGTCTGGTCTGCCAAGTATGAAAATATGAAGCAGTGACAGTCCTTGAACCTAAGATACTGTGCACTATAGTCACAGTACTGTACCACTAAACCATGACAGTATTTCACTGGTCAGCCTGTAGGAATAAATGTTGATAAGTCTATGCAAAGTGTCTCCTGGAAACCCCGCAGGCACAGCATAATCCCTGTATAGTTATGACACAAAAGTGAGCCCCGCATTAAAAATATAACTCGATTTACAACACACATATACTATATTGTTAGTTAATATTGTGCATGTTCACATACGTCAACAAATGTAGTGGACTTCACATAGCAACATACTGAAAGGTCACACTGGGCATGCTCACACACTTGAATAAATGAGGCAAATGTCAGGCAACAACATACTGAAAGGCCAAACTGGGCATGCTCACACACTTAGGCCATGTGTGAGTACAGCAGTGGGCCACACATATCAGGCAGTTGCATGTGTTAACCCAGGAACCTCTCACAATTTACCAGTCTTGACTTGTGCACAAAGTGATATGACAACAGACACATATATAATATATTGTAACCCTGTCGTAATCAAATATGTACTACAGATACTTAGGTTGCTCATAGAAAGTTGAAAAGCAAAGAAAAAAAAAATCAGTATCATCAATAAACAATGTGCACTGCAAACACTATCCAATCCAGGTCATGGAAAGATTATCTGCAAAGGTGTCCATACAGAACCATGACACTACCTTCAGCTGTGTCATAAATTGCAATGTACACTCATATATGTCCTGAGTCAGGGCCAACTGTAAATGACTGACAATGCCAACATCCTGTCAGACAGGCCCATACATACATTCCCACCTCCCACTGACAAAAGGCCCTATCATCATACCAGGAGATATCACATGTTGAATGGGTAAACAGCTCCTTCCAAAGCTGAAAACATGGCATCAATTGGATTACATTGTTTCCCTATATGTGTCATAAGTGAACTGCAGAACAAACAGAGCATGCACCTGAACAGTCTGTTGAGCCTCACCCTCTCTACAGGATATGAAACTGTTGAATGGGTTACAGCAACATATGGCACACTACACAAGTGTTGGTGCACAACAGACCATGGGAACTATAGTCTTATAAGCCGATGAAGTCTGATCTGCAAGGCCATGGAGTCCATCAGGATTGAAGTCAGAAACAGAGCTATTGGAAGCCTATAAACACACGACCCTACCAACTTTGGACTGGTCATGGGCAGATCATGTTTCCCAAACCTGCTAGACTGTTTCCAAGGCAGCCACCCAGGACATACATGAATGAAATGAGCTACACACGTCCCACATACACTTTGAATAGGCCTTTTCCAACATCACCGATACATGTTGTATCCACAAAATCAATAACCTGTGCATAAATATGTATTGCCATCAGATGGATTGGCAACTGGGCTACAGATAGATCACACAAGGTAAGATTTGTGGAGTCCTGTTCAAGCTTGTAACACCTGCTGTCCCCCATGACTCACTCCTGGGATTGCATAAATCTAAGTGCACACACATTATCATGTCTAGTCTGATGATGTCAGCATCCCACAAATATAGCAGTGTAAATGAAAACTCCAACTAAAGCACATAGTGTGTTGTGTTAATGCATATCTCTCCAGTATCATAGCATAATTAGGTAGGGGTTTAATTCCTGCAATTGCTGAGTGTGTGTGTGTTGGGGTATGTTTCTGTGTGATATACTCTGAGAGTATTGCCCTTTTAGGAGACTAGGAAAACAACTTAAAAGTGTTACATTTGACAAGTCTGATGATGTCAGCATCCTACAAATATAGCAGTGGAGATGAAAGCTTCCAGTAAAGCATATAGCACGTTGTGTTAATGCGTGTCTCTCTAGTCTCATAACGTAGTTAGATATGGGGTTTAAATCCTGCCATTGCTGTGTGTGTGTGCGGAGGGTATGTGTCTAGGTGATTTCCTTTGAGAGTATTGCACTTTTGGAGACTAGGCAAACACCTTAAAAGGGTTATATTCCTGTTTGGCAAGTCTGAAGATGTCAGCATCCTACAAATATAGCATTGGAAATGAAAGTTCCCAATAAAGCATGTAGCATGTGGTGTTAATGCGTATTTCTGTAGTATCATAAAATAGTTAGGTAGGGGTTTGAATCCTGCAATTGCTGGGTGTGTGTGTGTTATACTGTTGGTCAATGTGTTGTGTGTTATGCTTTTACTACTGTATGACATATCAGTATAACAACAGTATGTGCATTGCACACTTCAGGTATCTGTGTGGCAAATACATATTTGTACATGTGACCTCAATTAGTTCATATGTGTGAAGCCTGCTTTCTACATGAATACATCTGTTACCTATGACAGATTGTGCTGCTGCTTCTCAGACCTTCGGTCACATATGTATGTTTGTGACAAGGCCAGCCACTGTAGTGATCTGTGGCCTAGGTCATCTGTGCCACACACACCCATGACAGTTTCTATAGAATAGTGTGAGTGAGGGTTCATGCCTTGGGTATATTTCAGACATGTTCAAACACAACAAAGCCTGTCAATAATGGACATTCATTATAGGTGTACAACAACTTTGTGAATATGCATACAGACCTCTTATTGGTTATGTGATACACCGAGGGACTTCAGAATACCTTTGGAAATGTGAATACCAAAGGACAGATGACATAACACTTGGTTGTATGTACATATCGGTACCCGTTCTACATGTTTGGGGCTACTACCTATGTGGTACTGTTGGGATACTATGTTTAACAAATGTGGATGACTATGCTATATTTGGCTTACAGCTTTACAGCATGGGTTGGACAACAAGTATCTGTCTGTATGATACCCTTGTGGAGGATAAGTGTTTCATCCGGAGAATGCATTGTAGGCCACTGTATGCATTTTCAGATGTGGACGGACATATCCCTAGTGTGTTTGCTTGTACCTAAGAGGGCTATATGCCAGACAGGAGTGGTCGCAGGAATGGGTGGTGGTCAATACCACTGGTTAGTGGTATAGTACAGTACCAGATGGATCCAAATGCTACAGAGTTCCCTACATCTGTGTGTCAGTTGTCAAGACATCATCTAACGATTGGTCATGGTCAGGCTGTTGAGGTTGTGTACACTACCAGAATGCAAACCAATGACAGATAGTAACAGTATTACCCACAGCATAGTGTCAAACAATGTCATACACACATGTGTACCCAAGTTAAAACGTATGTGTATTAAAATGCACACTGGCCACCAATAGAAACAATGAAGTCTTGACACTGTGTAATATAGGGCATGTCACCCTTCCCATGTGTCCACCATGCATGTACATGCAGACAGTGCACATCCACCATGTTCACAAATGTACACCTGCAAATCTGTACTGCACACATCACACATGTACTGTCCACTCACCAACACATGCTGCCAAAACTACACACATCAGCCAAGTGGCACATGGGTGGCCAACACATTTTTGGAATTAACACTGTTGTAAACAATACTACATTGATTATCATAGCTTTAATGCATCATGCCTGCTCATATATACCTACAGGGATATCATTACACTGTACTGTTGACAACATGCTAACATTGCTACACTGCTATAAAGTTACCCTGTGCATCAGCACCATGTTAGCCTGTTCCTGCATCAATGTTACAGATGACAGGAGGTGGCACAGTTTCATCATATGCACAGGGTGTGTTGTTGGTTTGCCAGAGCCCGACACTGACCCATCCAATCGACATGTATGTGTGTGTGTGTGTGTGTGTGTGTGTGTGTGTGTGTGTGTGTGTGTGTGTGTGTGTGTGTGTGTGAAGGACAAGAGTACAGCATGGGTCAATGTTGATGGGATGTGTGTGTGTATGTGTTAGCCCTAGGTGTTTGGATTATGTGTGTGTGTCTGCATGCACACAGTTCCACCATGTGGTTGCCATATACAGGAGGTTGTGGGACAGCCACAGACTGTACCTGCCGGGCTGTACAGATCACCATCTCTGGCCACGGACAGAGTACCTGTGCCTGGCAGGGGTGCAATGGACAGTATCGGGTACTAAGCCAGACTGGGTACTATCATCAGAGGCAGAGGCATGTTGACTGGACCCATGTCCCTGCTGGGACTGGCCAGTGCCACGTGCACATGGTCTTCTATGATGGTCTATTGACAGCCCTGCTCCAACATTGCTGGGGCTGGTACTGCCACTACGGGAGTGGCTGTGACTTGTGTGTCGTCCGCAACGACTGCCAGCCAATGATGTTGCTGGCATACGTCCACGTCTCAGCCGTCTTGCACAGTCCTGGCACATGGACATTACACTGTGGAGGACATTTAATGTCTCCCCCCAACGTCTATCAATGACCTCGGTGTAGTGACACACTGCACCCACAATGTCATGGATGCTGTCATTGATAGCGGTGTTATGGGCTCTCTGCACCCTCAGTCACTGTCTGGTGTACCGTTTCATATGTGCCTGTGCCTGCATAACAGCCAGGATCATACCTGAGGTTGTAAGACCTGTGGGGGCACGTCTGCCACGGGCATTACGACCAGTGGTGCTCCCACGAGAACCCCTTGACATCTGCCTATGTGGTACCATCCCAGGATTCTGGGTATGGCTGCTGTGAGGGGTTGCATGTGCCATAGATACCACACTATCTTGGTCAATGCCTACTGTATGCTGTCCCTCAGCTAAGGCCATTGGTGATTAAGGATGTATTGGCAGTATGAATGAGCGCATAGATGGTGTGGAAAGCCGTGTACTGTTGATTGGTGGAACAACGGCAGACCCCTGTCAAACCTGCCTGTGCCACAACATGTTTCATCATCTACACTATTTGTGGCAGTGTCTTCAGGTTCCCTGCTGCACTCAACCAACACAACCTCAGCACCTGTGAGAGGGAGACAGGAAACACACTTTACAATCTGTACATGATGTTAGCACATATGCACGCATGCACACATGCACATATGCACACATGAACACATGAACACATGCACACATGCACACGTGAACACATGAACACATGCACACATGCACATATGCACACATGCACACATGAACATATGAACACATGCACACATGCACACATGCAAACATGAACACATGCACACATGCACACATGCACATATGCACACACGAATGCATGAACGCATGCACACATGCACACATGCACACATGAACACAAATACACTACCCACTAAAGTAGACACACACACACACACACACACACACACACACACACACACACACACACACACACCAACAGCAATCCAGAACATACCCATTAGTGATTGATGGTGGAGTACAGTACCACAAGCCAAAGAGTCCTATCACACATGTCAGCATGCAAGATGTGTGTTGCTCAACAGCATGTAGTGTGAGTGTAGAGAATCCTTGCTAATAATAGTATACATATGTTGGATGCATGTGTGTTGTTCAATGATTGGTCTTACCCTGGAACACAATGTGTACATGGGCACAACATTGCTGTGCAAGTATTGCATGCATTTCAATGTCCTGTGCACCATCACTCACAGGTATACATACCATGGCTGGATGCACACAACTGTCAGGTGTATAGCAATGAATGCTATGTGTTGTATTGTAGTTACTGTAACTGGATGTAGTGTAGTACCATGAGCCATCATCAGGCAGCATCATGTGGTCACTCAAGGCCACTAATGTGTGCCACACTGCCAACTATCTTGCTGTACCTGAACTGCTGCACTGCGGCTACATTAACCATTTTACAGGCAGTTGTTGCATGGGTATGTAAGGTGTTCAATAGAGAGCATTGCCTAACATGAATGTCTTGTTTGTTGAAGAGTTTTGCAATGCCCCATGATAGGCCTCTACCCCTCAGGTATAGTATGTGTGCTGTGTGGATGACATTTGGGATACTGGAGCGTGACCTTACAGCAGGTGTCTACATACGCCATGTGTATCATATTGACATGTACTGCGTATGACCAGGTGGTGTATGTTGTGTGCATGTGTATTGACTCTGCCTATACAATGTCCACTACAATGTACCACAATGGTTTGGGATGCTCTGTGTATAGCATGTGTTTGAGGCAGCCACTCATGCTACTGGGATGTGCATAGTCACACAGGAAACTTGCAGAGCATGTATTATGTGTAGGTGTTGTACATGTGTAAATAGCCTAAAACCCACCTATGACATGCACATGTTATTTGCCATATGAAATGTAGAACACTCGACAGCATGGGTCTGCTGTCTTGCTGTCACACCAGAGGGACCTACAAGGATATGAGACAGTTTGTCAGTGTCAACAACTGTGGCATTGCTGCTGTGACTTTGCACTTTTACAGTAGTACAATGGTTGACAGTCACAGGCATACAGATTATGTTCAAAATTATCAGTATTGCACAACACCACACTCCACGTCTTCCAAATACACAGTACACATCTGACATATGCATGTTCTAACAATCGAGCTAATAGTAGTCTACAGATATGGCATGTTACCTGCACGCTCGCAGTCAACTTGCTTTGTGAATCCGGCCTCCATGATGACACATGTTTGTTGCAGTGGTTGGCCAGGAGCCACCACACTGAGGAGCAGCTCTTCCACTCTGGTGTGGGGCGGGTGTGATGCTGCACCACCACCTGTGGCAAGCTGTTGTCAGTGGACATCAGAGGCATGCTGCCGGACATGTCTGATTAAATCACTGCAGTGATGGCGTACCTGCTCATAAGTCCGGTTATGCATGCCTACGTCATTAACCCGATGGACAATATCCTGCCACAGTGCAGTATGCTCATGCTGGTCCTGGCTGGTTCTGGAAAACCCTCAATAAATCCAAAACATGCTCCTGCACAAACGGCTGGTGCACGGCTGGAAAACCATACCAAAAGTGAAGAAAGAAAGCCAGCACTCAACTCCTGGAATCAGGCAATCTTATTTAATGTCCAACTTCAAGACAGCAAAATAACATAACTGTACACCAACATGGTTGTACCGGTTTTGGTAAATCGTTCATCAGCAACCAAACATGATGTACAAAATGAAGACAAAACCTAACATGCTGTCTTCCAACTTATACAAATTTCATATAGAAAGCATGAAGCACCCTCTAGTGCATCAATAAAATAGTGCACTAGTTCATAAATGCATGAAATGTAATGCAAATAAACACAATTATCCCAAATATATACATTAATATATGAGCCCAAATATAACAACACACATGTGAATTGGATGCCTCAAAAATGATCATTCAAGCCAGGGGAAAATAGTGCCCCTAGTTTGATGATCCACATTTTCTCTTTATAGGTGAGCCTATCATGTAAAACATGGGATTGTACATGTCTGTCCTTAATGTGATCGAGACCATAAAACAAAAATTGCCCGTAGGGTGTTTGGAAATGTGTTTGTATAAAGAACTGGACCCCTTTTTGTTTTTAATATCACTAAGATGTTCCCCTATCCTAATTTTAAAAGGACAGGAAGTTTGTCCAACATAGAAGGCTCGACAATTGCACTGGGCCCAATAAATCACCCAAGAAGTACTGCAATTGGCAAAACATAAAATGTTATAAACTTGTGGGCAGTTTTGTGAGGAAAAGGTCCGACATTTCAACACCCTAGGGCAATAGGTACACTGACCACATGGATAGCATCCAAATAAAGGGCCTGTAAAAAGGTGAGCTTGAGTAATAGAACATGTATCTCTATAATAAACCTTCTTGTAATGACTAAAAAGAGAACCCAAAGACCGCCCTTTGCGAAATGAATAGTGACGCCGGTCCCCTATATATTCTCTAAGACATCCGATTTTAACAAATGCCAATGCTTACGGATAATGTTCATAAATCCAACTGTATTCCTCCCATAGGTTGTTACCAATCTAAGCAAATCAGACTTAACATGATCCCGGTTTTGATAGGATAATAAATCAGTTCTATCTTGCTGATTTGCAAAACGATTGGCCCTCGTGATGTCACCCACTAAATAATCCCTACTTTTATACCTGGTGATAATATCCATCTTGTAATGGTCGCATGTGGAGGACCTGGAACAAATCCTTTTAACTCGAAGGAATTGAGACTTGGGGATGTTCTTGATGTCATGCTGGGGGTGGAAACTGGTGGCATGCAGTAAGGTATTGAATTGGGGAAATTTTCTAAATATATCACTCTCAAGAGTGTTGGTATTCATTCTTTTTACCAAAACATCCAAAAAGGTAATTTCAGATCTAGAAAAAGTCAACTTAAACTCAATCCCCCATATATTACCATTTAGATACTCAAAATA
>NC_056751.1:305820780-305839109 GCF_019279795.1 Protopterus annectens | reverse complement strand
AAAAGCATATTTTGTTGCTATTCTACAGTGTCACACTAATGTTCTCAGTGGAAATGGATGCAAATCAGGTTTCAACTCTTAGTCACAGTTGTTTATACTGGTGATGGACTATATTACTAAACAGGTTGGAGAGGCCAGAACAACTAAGCTGCAGTGTACAGATGATGTGGCATTACAAGCAGACTCTGAACAATAACTTTGATACAGAAATGGAACACAAAACTGAAAGCACTCTGGATGAAACTGGGAACTGATAAGACAGTTGTAATGGTAGGGAATGAGGTAAATCAGAAAAAGATGAAAACTGAGATATAAGGGAAATGGTGGAACAGTTTAACAGCTGCAAATATCTGGGTGGGGTGGTTGTGGAAAGGGGAAGTTTGAATGTGGAAGTCAAAGGTAGAATCAGAGGGTCTGCAGCTATTTGGCACAGAGTGTCTAGGATATATGTGAGCTGAAAAGTGAAGTGTACAAAACAGTGATGTGACCAGTACTACTGTATGATGCAGAAACCTGGTCAGTGGAAGCACAGCAGGTGAAGAAACTAGAGGTGATGCAGATGAAGTGCCTGGGATGGATTGCTGGATGCACACTGTGGGACAGACAAAGAAATTAGGAGATCAGAGCCAAAGTAGCTCCAATTGCAGGTGAAAGAGAACTGATTGCTCTGGTTTGGGCACATGTGCAGGAAAGAAGAAGACAATCTTGATGATAGCAAGCTCAGATGTTCATAAGCCTAGTACTTATTATACAGCAGGAACTTCTCATTGTTACATTTGTTAATGCCTGTTATGTACTTCACAGATAAAGATTCTAGTTGTCTACTGATGTACTATGTTCTTCATCTGTAAATATGTTGTAAGTAATTTCTATGTTAAATTGTTAATCACTATGTAATCCAATGTAACTACTGTCTATTTTACTGTGGAGCTTTTCTCCCCGGGCCTCCGCTGAAATGGACCCACGTCCAGTCGGACACTCCCGGTCAACAAATTTAAATAAATAAATAAATAAAATAATCTGCTGAAGAAGTTTTGTGACAGACAAGAGGAAACAAGGCATCTAGCAAATAGCTGGATGGATTGTGTGAGAGAAGACGTGGAACACTAAAGCATATCTGCAGAAGAAGGTGGGAGAGTAGCATTAAATCAAGAGCAATGGTAACAGCTTTTGCAACACGTCGTCCCCATGTAGAACATGGGAACAAGGGGTGTGATGATGATGGTGATGATGAATCACAGGAGTTGGGTCATGTTGGAGATGCAGCGCAATAAGTATTTATTACACACATCTGTTATGGGAATGCCCCTGTAGTCATGTGATATGGGACAAAGGAAGCCATGTTGCAACAATAGCCATTGGTAAAGCCCTACTTCTAATCACTGAAGTAGCTGTCTCAACATTTGGCCATAGACTCAACTGTCCCACACTCATCCCTGCAGAAACACGTTAACTTTACCATCTACAAACATTAACAGTGGCTATCATCTTCCATATTTCAAAATTCCTACATATAAACATAAACAAAGACCTGTATTGTTACAGCCACAAATTATGTAGCTCATTAAAATCACAATGTTCTTTACAGATGTTAAAGTAATTCCTTTTTTACCTGGATAATCTGATCTGACTTTGTTGTATATATTTATATATACTTACCTCATTTAATAAAGCACTTCTTGCTGAGTTTTGTTTATAGATTACGTCATTATGTTCTGTTCTTGAAAAGCTATAAAGTTGGTTATTAAAAAAATTACTCTGTGGGATTCATGAAGCTTGGCACAAGGCCGGCGTAAGGCTTGCGCCGGCCGTGCGGCATATATATGGAGTAGTTGTGCCATATGCATATTAATGAAGGTGCGCAGCTGCCACAGCCACGTGCATAGGAAACGTGCACAAGTGCTAGGGGCGTATCGAAGTTGCGCAGGGAGGCGTGTCAATGTCGGCTATCGAGGAGCAACCTAAACTGCTGAATATCATATCCCGCTAGCAATAGTAATCGTACCTACCAGTGTCCGTGGATACTGAAACGTATGCAAAGCATAGTCCCTGCGAACAGAAAATGAAGGATCAAACACAAATGCACGGTAGGGAATAACGGGTCCCTACCCTTGAACAAATGACATGAAAACCGTGTGCCCATAATCCAACGTAGTGTTGATAGCTATACCATGTGGAAGTGAAACGTATCATATGTTAGCGCGCTGCCAGTAGGTACGTCCAGTCCAATGGAGAGGGTCACCAGCCGACCCATAATGTGAGGGAGGGAACATAGCTGTGCAGATGTGTCCATAACAAAATACACGAGGAGAAATGTAGATATATGTAGTGACCATATGTCGAATCATTTCCCACAAGTCATGTAATAGTCACATACAAAAGGTATGTCCGTATTTCACATACCAAATGTGATAGGAAATAGCATACACATGTAAACGAAACAGAAGGAGCATATAAACAGCCATAACAATACGGACACATAGGCCGAAAGGAACAGTATGATCCATACCGTCGACCAAGATTACCACCTGTCCCACTTTGCGAGCGACAGTCCCTCTGTGGGCAGATGTGTCCTGACACAAACATGTAAAACTGGCAAATGTCCAGAGAATATAGGACATAATTCTTCTGTAGACGTCACGCAATAGTTGCATTAAACATATTTCACTGAACGTATATTACATAAATGTCATAACAAACAGAATAAGATACCGAAATGCTACAAGAATAAGCTTAGATATAGGCAAGAATTGTAAGTTCTATCTGCCAAACTGACCGTGGCCTGTAAAATATGCTGTGTTCACCGCAAATGTCACAGTAGGGTTGCCACCTTTTCAAATGGCCAAAGTGGGACATGTTTGGTACAGACATCAGATTTTACACGCCGACACATACTCATGGCCAGTACAAAGGACAGAACGTAACTGTCTTGTCTACAGAAAAGTGTATTCTTGTAGCAGTTTAGTTGCTTATTCTGTTTCTCATAACATGTAAGTATTTCAGATACAGAATTAACTGTTTAATGCAACTATCACATAAAATATAAGAAATAATGTTGTCCTAAAATCTCAGGACATTTGCCATGTTTACAATTACATGTCAGGACACAACTGCCCAAAGAGGGACTATCCCTCACAAAGTGGGACAGGTGGTAACCCTATGTCACACTGTGGCCAATTGAAAAGGTGGAAACACAACCATCGACTGTGGGGAGGCATTGTCCACAACAGTCGGACATGTGTAAGGAATAGCTGGGACACAGGAAAAGGTGCCATCCTACCAATGAGTACAACAGGCTGGCAAAATCCGGAAGGCAGCTGTATAATCCGAACATGTATGTGACACAGTCGAATGGGTAGTACCCGGATACACCAACCAAGTAATGAAAGTGAAGTATGGGAGTGTACCTATGTGCGTGTGGTATAGCATGTGGAAAGCAAACATGGCAGGGTAGTCCACACAACCATAAAGGTACCCGACACATGTAGGGTAGTCAATGTGTAACTCTGGCTGTGTCATGGGCCAACAACCAAAGTAGTGCTCTATGGGGTGTGAGGAATTGCATGTGAGGGTGGGTGTTTAATGGAAAAGGGAATTCCTCAAAGGCGATACTGTGTCGTATGCAGAAAAAGGTGAACCCGAGGAGGTGTACGAGGGGCAGAGGGTGAAGTGGAAAGAAACACAACCACATGTAGAAACAGCTGCAAGACAAGCAGACAGGCCATAGTGTAGAACACAATCCCACAAACATATGAATATGGAAATATGCAAGACAAATGTATAGATACGTCACCGTCACATACCCACAGATGGGTCCTGATGGAACTGGCCATAACAAACGCAAGACACCTGGATGCATAATGGCCTACCCAGCATACCCTCCACAGCACACAACCTGCCACCATACCAGAACGTCCACAAATCCAGCCGTACTTGGTCCACTGGTTTGGTGCAGAAATAGCCACACACAGTGACCCCTATGCATATGTAGTAGGTATTGTCACCCTAGGCAGTGTCAGGATTGCAAACCATGTATCCCCTGCATGTAAAACCCCCTGCACGTTTTTGTGAAGCCACAAAAATCTTCGTTATCTAACTTGTTTGGTCTAGTCCAATTTTTGGGATATCCCTCATGGGATGACCAACTTGTGTAAATAGTAGAATGGGTATGACGACATGATGTCCACTCCAGTAGATATCTGGACACAAGTCAGAACGTGCAGTGGAGGTCCATGACACTGTCCAGCCCTAATTGGGCATGCATAACCTACCACCCAGGATAAAATACCTTCCGTGGCCTTACGTGTCCAGACACGAATAGGAGGGAGAATATAATGCACACATTTGCAAAGTGGAAAACGGCATGAGGGTGAGGAAGACACTGACGTAAACAGGTCAACCCTGATCAAGTGTGAGGGACACTGACTGTGTGCAGTCGTGACCGACCATACCTGTCAATCTGTGTGAGCAAGATATCTGGACAACACGAAAACGAAACAGAAGGAGCATATAAACAGCCATAACAATACGGACACATAGGCCGAAAGGAACAGTATGATCCGTACCGTCGACCAAGATTACCACCTGTCCCACTTTGCGAGCGACAGTCCCTCTGTGGGCAGATATGTCCTGACACAAACATGTAAAACTGGCAAATGTCCAGAGAATATAGGACATAATTCTTCCGTAGACGTCATGCAATAGTTGCATTAAACATATTTCACTGAACGTATATTACATAAATGTCATAACAAACAGAATAAGATACCGAAATGCTACAAGAATAAGCTTAGATATAGGCAAGAATTGTAAGTTCTATCTGCCGAACTGACCGTGGCCTGTAAAATATGCTGTGTTCACCGCAAATGTCACAGTAGGGTTGCCACCTTTTCAAATGGCCAAAGTGGGACATGTTTGGTACAGACATCAGATTTTACACGCCGACACATACCCATGGCCAGTACAAAGGACAGAACGTAACTGTCTTGTCTACAGAAAAGTGTATTCTTGTAGCAGTTTAGTTGCTTATTCTGTTTCTCATACATGTAAGTATTTCAGATACAGAATTAACTGTTTAATGCAACTATCACATAAAATATAAGAAATAATGTTGTCCTAAAATCTCAGGACATTTGCCATGTTTACAATTACATGTCAGGACACAACTGCCCAAAGAGGGACTATCCCTCACAAAGTGGGACAGGTGGTAACCCTATGTCACACTGTGGCCAATTGAAAAGGTGGAAACACAACCATCGACTGTGGGAGGCATTGTCCACAACAGTCGGACATGTGTAAGGAATAGCTGGGACATAGGAAAAGGTGCCATCCTACCAATGAGTACAACAGGCTGGCAAAATCCGGAAGGCAGCTGTATAATCCGAACGTGTATGTGACACAGTCGAACAAGTAGTACCGGATACACCAACCAAGTAATGAAAGTGAAGTATGGGAGGTAAATGTGCGTGTGGTATAGCATGTGGAAAGCAAACATGGCAGGGTAGTCCACACAACCATAAAGGTACCCGACACATGTAGGGTAGTCAATGTGTAACTCTGGCTGTGTCATGGGCCAACAACCAAAGTAGTGCTCTATGGGGTGTGAGGAATTCGCATGTGAGGGGTGGGTGTTTAATGGAAAATTCCTCAAAGGCGATACTGTGTCGTATGCAGAAAAGGTGAACCAGAGGTGTACGAGGGGGCAGAGGGTGAAGTGGAAAGAAACACAACCACATGTAGAAACAGCTGCAAGACAAGCAGACAGGCCATAGTGTAGAACACAATCCCACAAACATATGAATATGGAAATATGCAAGACAAATGTATAGATACGTCACCGTCACATACCCACAGATGGGTCCTGATAGAACTGGCCATAACAAACGCAAGACACCTGGATGCATAATGGCCTACCCAGCATACCCTCCACAGCACACAACCTGCCACCATACCAGAACGTCCACAAATCCAGCCGTACTTGGTCCACTGGTTTGGTGCAGAAATAGCCACACACAGTGACCCCTATGCATATGTAGTAGGTATTGTCATCCTAGGCAGTGTCAGGATTGCAAACCATGTATCCCCTGCATGTAAAACCCCCTGCACGTTTTTGTGAAGCCACAAAAATCTTCGTTATCTAACTTGTTTTGGTCTAGTCCAATTTTTGGGATATCCCTCATGGGATGACCAACTTGTGTAAATAGTAGAATGGGTATGACGACATGATGTCCACTCCAGTAGATATCTGGACACAAGTCAGAACGTGCAGTGGAGGTCCATGACACTGTCCAGCCCTAATTGGGCATGCATAACCTACCACCCAGGATAAAATACCTTCCCGTGGACCTTACGTGTCCAGACACGAATAGGAGGGAGAATATAATGCACACATTTGCAAAGTGGAAAACGGCATGAGGGTGAGGAAGACACTGACATAAACAGGTCAACCCTGATCAAGTGTGAGGGACACTGACTGTGTGCAGTCATGACCGACCATACCTGTCAATCTGTGTGAGCAAGATATCTGGACAGAGCCATGAATATAAGTGAGACAAGGATCCAAAAACAGGGACAATCTGTAAAGATAGCTCTTAGAAACATAGACATTTGATAGAATAACAGTTTGCACATTGGCATTAATGTCTGGAGTATGAAGTCTGAAACCCAACTGTGTGTCAGCACGTTCCGACAGCAGTCTGTAATGCTGAGCTACTGCTGTGCCACAACACGACAGCGTATTACAGAGGTCCGTGCCATACCACTCAACTGTCCAGATATTCGCAGAATGACTAGGGTCACCACCTGTCCCACTTCGTGAGTAACAGTCCCTCTGTAGGCAGTGTCCTGTGAAAAAAATCAAGACATAGCAAATGTCCTGAGAGTTTAGGACAAAGTTATTTCCTAATTTTCTTTAATAGTCGCATAAAACAGTTATCTTATATATGAAACTTCTATATGTTATGTGAAGTAGCATAAGCAATTCAAATTTTACTAGAATAAGCTAGTATATGTACAAAAAAGGTTAAAGTTCTGTACTATGCATGGCTGTAGGTATGTTTTGTCCTGGAAAATCTGACGTCTCAACAGAACATATCCCACTTAGGGCATTTGAAAAGGTGGCAACCCTAAGAATGACCACAGGTTCGCCCCATAGTGTTGGTGTGTGCCTTCGACAATCTGCACCAGTGTGGTAAATAGCTGAGGATTGACATCACTAAATAATGAGAAATATCCTGAGTGTAAGACACCACAACCTGCAGAAAAGTCATGCTAATACAAAACCTAGTATTCTATCAACGTTCTAAGCTTGTAAGAGCAATCTTTAAAATGTGTCCCTAATTGTCCCCACATCGTGTAGGCTTTGCACAGGTTTGGTGCTCTAAGAGGTTGAGAGGTATGGTCCATACATATTTATAGTAACAACCCTTCACACTTGTGTAATGTACAACTGCATACCTGTAGTCACTTCATGTCCAAAATAATAATCCCCACATGACTGTATACAGGTAATAGTCAAATGTGAATGGGAACACCCCTCACCTTGGAGTATGGACTGTAACAACCCCACCCATAATATGTAATGCCAACTGAATAAGCTGCTGACAGGTGCCCAAATACCTGTGTCTATAAACACAGGTAAAACTTCAAAATAGGGAGATAATCCCTGTCCATATGCTTCGTCTGACATTTGAACTCGGCCAGGGAAGTTCCATTCACCAGGTGGACAAGCCTAAACCCAGATCACTACATGAACACCCTGACAATTAAAGACCTGTATGTGGCTGGACTATATGCCTTGGTGTTCCGCATGTCCTCGGAGTGATTAACAATGCAGCCGGAGTCCACAGCAGTAGGCAATAGGGAATGTATAATATGTAGTACCGCCTTTTTCCCAGCAAGAGAATGGATGCCTGTGTTGTAGGTGAAGTGGTGAGGCGTATGTTGATGTAGCTAAGTACTATGGGTATGCATATCAATGAGGGAGGACACCAATAGAATAGTGGTTCCGGCATCCGGCCAAAGTGAATGCAGTCCCGGTTGACCTACGACATCTGCACATATAACTTGAAAGTGTAATGAATGCGTTCATGCTGTACACACATTTAAATATGTAAAGGTGAAAGTGTGTTTCGCAGCAGTCCATAAACTGGAATACAGATATGTAACTGTTACGGTCAGAATTATGAAAGTTCACGTAAGCACAATTATCTATGAAACATATGTAACCCACAATAAGGATATGCAAGTGCGCCTGCGCGTGTGCAATCCGCTCACAGAATAGAAAACGAATGGTGTTTTCCCCACGTTCTATGTACATGGCTCATACCTGTTAACCCCGTAAAGTACAAAACCGGACAAAGCCATGACAACAACTGGTACAAATAGGGACAATCCCCAGATATTGCCCTAACAAACATAGAAAGTGGATAGAATAACAGGTGTGTCACTAGCATGGATTCTCTGAAGGGTATGAAGTCGTAACCTGAAATGTTTGTCATTAGTTACCAATGTCAGTCTTTAATGATATGCCACTAACTTGCCAGATAGACACAAGGCTATGAAAAACGGACCAAAGATAAGAGGCAAACAGCTGTACATGCAGCGGAAATCTGTACAGTTGAAAGGTATGATATGGAGATATATATACACATATATCCACAGACATAAACCAAAGCTAATTATGAGATGAATGTACAGACATATGTATATATGTACATATATATATCTATACACACATGATACATGAATAGATATATACACAACAAGCATATGTCCCTGTACATTTAACACATGTACATAAATAGGTCACGGTATAGCTATTATGGATAGATAGACAGACATGCATGAAAGGAGAATACACCGATGATTTCCAAACCATTGCCCGGAAAGTACCAGTGTGACAGGGCCTGCAAGTTCTACACGTTAAACATGAATATAGGTGTCCTTTGCAGGACCCCAAAAATTGATCCTGTACGAAGTGCGAACCATCATCGATGCAAAAGACATCACAGCTGCAACTATGATATAGCTGTACATGCAACAGTAGCAGGTGCAAGGGTAATAACACATAGGTCGATAGAATGTATGACGTACGACCTGATATCCGCAGAGTGGGGAGTGCTCGAAAGTGTACTCACACTTTATTATCGCTCACATTAAACATATGTAATGGGTACTGTGGAGGGGTGGCAGGTATGGGAATCATGGGTATGCAGAAATGGGTCAAGGTGTTGGTTGGCACAGATCTCTTAAGTACGCCCCATGGGAGTGATCAATATACCTATGTGGGTATAGCACACGCCTATATTCTCCATAAAGGTGCAACCCATCTACTGGATATTGTGTAAACCATTGGGGGAAGACGTAGGGACCTATATCAGTGTCATGTAGGCGATTATCATGGATGGACATGCGTACGACCAAGATGGCAACCATACCTGCCAAAATGTCAGAATAAGACAGCTGGACTAAGGCATAGTACACGAAAGACAAATAGGGACTATATTAAATATACCCCAGACAAAGTCAGAACGTTGATAGAATAATTGCATAGTCAGGAATACGAATGTTATGAGAGTTAGTAATCATGAAATAGAAATGTCAGTCATGATTACCTAACCGCACAGTCTGTCATGCCTTGCCAGCAATCTACCAGAAAGGCACATTATCATGACAAATGTAACAGATTCATAGGTCAAACCTCAGGGCATATACCCATAATGTGTACAGGTGAGAGGTATGAAGGTAACCCATCCTAATTAAATGTACAGAACTAGTGATACTAGGTGGACAGGTGAGAAGAAAGACGTCAGGACAAATGACAAAACATGTACAAGTCAAAAGCATGTATTTCCACAAATGTGAATGACAACGTATGCCCTGTGAAAGTCAATGTGGAAGGTTAATAGACTCAAAAGACATGTGTCCCTCAGGGTGTCATGCAGTGTCACCGATACAATGTCCAGTCCCCCATACTCATACGTGAGCTCTGCCACTGACGGAAAGCACAAATACCGCGCATACATAAGGTACATGATAGAATAATTAGTGTGGATAAGCACCTGTTGGCCTGTGTGAGGAATATAACCCTCTGGGTGGGTGTGTCCTGCAATAGGAATGTAATGGCAACTGGTCTGTGATGGCGCCATGTATTGTGTGTATTGGTGTAAGAAATTGATTTCCAGTATCAGAAACATACCTCACAACCGTACGAATGTGCAGATGTATGCCTCATATGTGTGGTGTGTTCCTCTTACAATCTGTACCTGTCTGCCAAATACCTGAGAACTGGCGTCATTAAATAATGAAAAACATATGAGTTTAAGACCCCAAATCCCTCAGAAAGGTCATACTAATGCAAAACCTATAATACTGTCAACTATCTGTTTGTAAGAGCAATATGTATAATCTTCCTCTATATGTCCCCCCATCATGTTAGGCTTTGTACAGATGTTTTGCTCTAGGAGGTTGATAGGTATGATCAGAAACAGATACATGTCTGAGCAAACAGCATTAACGACCGCAAGATAACTCAGAAGGTATGCAAAGTGCTGCAGTAGGAAGTGCAGTATTGGCCGCAGGTATGTGCTGACATGTCAAATGACACAGCAGTCTACATGAAGTACCTATAGGGCGACACCTTTACCAATGATGACAGTGGGACATACCCACAGCCATGCATACACCACAACTAGACATAGCACACAGCAAAGCCTAGGCCATGGTACCACGAGAGCCTCATGTATGGATTGAGTGAGAGCACAGCAAGGAAAGATGACTGCCAAGCTATTCAGCAAACACCCGTAGGGGCGTGCAAGACCGCCCGTAACACGAACATTGCATGGACAATGTTGGGATTTGCAACATACCCCATTCCTATGTATAAGCTATGCAAATGATGTAATTACGCGATATATGAAACAGTAAGCTGTCCGTGCAAGAGCAGAGTTATGTGCAGAAATGTACCCGGATGTTATGCGACTAATGTTTTGCACGTTGCTAAATGAAGCAATGACAGCTGCAAATACAGTATGAATACAGTCAAAGAAGCATGCCAATGTCCAAGTCCAAGGCCAGTGGCGGCTTTGTCCATTGGATATCAATAAACCAGTAGTTGTCCTCCCCCGATCCCTGGTGTGGAAGCGTAGCGCAGCGCCATGAGAACGTGCTGCGCTTCAATACAAGACATATGTATAATATACATATAAAATGTATGTTTAGTTAGATGTTAGCATGCCATGCAGATGAATGGCAAGCTGGAGACAACATGGCTACTGCGTACTGGTTCTTATGTGTGGAAGCGCTCTGTCAGAGATGTAACGAAGCATTTCTAGGCAATGTGAGGCAAGTGAGGCTGATGATAGTGAATCACAACATGTCATGCCATATGGGCCAAGCCTCTACAGTGTAGTGTAGGTTAAGGGGACTATTAGAGTAGAAGATAGGTGACAACATGAGTGTGTATGTATAAAACACTGTAACCTCACCGGAGCAGTGTCACATGTGTGCTGTCAGTACTCAGTGGAAGAGGCGTGTCATGGGCTATCCTAGGGAACGTCAGGAGACTGACGGTGTACACCATGGATACCACTGATGTGACCTGCAAACCTGCCCACAGTGTGTCTTCGCCCGTGCGCACCAGTAAGCATATGTGCATGCGTGTTAGCCTGTGTGCGCGTGTGGAGTGTGGAAGAACGAGTAAGCTAGTGTACGAATGGTGAAGCCCGTGTAATGTCGTATATGCATTTGCAAGCATGTATTCATGTGTACTACACACATCACACACATACTGCACACACAGACACACATGCTGCCAATACTACACACATCAGTGAAATGGCACATGGATGGAGAATACATCATCAGAAGTAACAGTGCTGTAAACTATGCTACAGTGATGGTCATAGCTGCAATGCATCATGCCTGCAGATATACACCTGGAAGTAACACACTGTGTGTTAACAGCATGCTAACATCAATACAGTGGAATAAAGCCACCATGTGCAGCAGCACCAGGTTAGTCAGATCCTGCATCAATGTTACACATCACAGGTGGTGGCACAGGTGACATCATATGCACAGGGTGTGGTGTTAACATTTCCAGAGCTGCCATTGAGCCATCCAATGTACACTTAGGTGTGTGTGTGTGAGGGACAACGGTTATTGCATGGCTCAATGGTGGTGCAATGGGTGTGTGTATGTGATAGCCATAGCTGTTTGTGGTAAGTGTGTGTGTCTGCATATACACAGATACAGCATGTGTCAGCCATATACAGGAGGTTGTGGGACAGTCACAGACTGTATCTGCCAGGCTGTAGAGATCCCCATTACTGGCCATGGACACCCCTCCATGCATCCAACACAACCCAGTCCTGCACCTGTCAATGTCTACACATACAGTCCTGGGATCTGTACCACAACCTGTGGGTAAACGTGAGTCTGTAATGTTAACCTGAGGTGCATAGAATTGTCTGTTACTACAGACGGATATGAGCCATACTCACACTCCAATGTAATAACCACTGCTGACTGTTGCCGAGATCTGCATACGACCATTCAAAGGTGCTGTACTAACATTGTTTCCAATGCCCGTGTAATACCCAGCAACACAATAACTGGTCACTACACATGTATAGCCCATGATCACTACAGCACACAGTATGTGCACTATCACAGAGCCATAGCAGATGTACATACATCCAAGGTGCTCACGTACAGATAATGCAGCACATTCAGGAGTGATCATCCCAACATACATATCTATATATACTATATACGTTATATATATATATATATATATATATATATATATATATATATATATATATATATATATATATATATATATATATATATATATATATACTATATACATACATATATATATATATATGTAGATGAATACATACACACACACACGTGTGAACGTGCAGGGTTGGGACAGAACACAAACGTAAAAGCACTGTACCCACACAACAGCGTGCGCGCGCTTGAGTTACAGGCAGCTCTACCGCGGATCAGTGGATCACATGATTCACACAGGCACATGGCTAGCCTGCGGACAGCAGCATCAAAGGCAAAGATGCGCCCACCGGATGTTATGGAGAGTGAATACTGTAAAAGCAATGTACTGTTGTCATGCAGCTGGAAACACACACACACACACACACACACACACACACACACACACACACTTGGCAGGGCTGGGAGTCAAACATAAACCTAACTACCCTGACACACTACAGCATGATGCATTTACAGAACGCGCTACCGAGATGACTAAGCACAGCAGTCCCAGAGGCAGACATCTAGGTGCGTGTCATCATCTGCAAAGGCAAAGATGTCGGTAGGAAACTGCTGTGGTGTGAGGCGTCTAAAAGCAAGACTGAGTCCCCAAGCGGACAGGAGCATGCATGCAAACACACACACACACACGCACACACACACACACACACACACACACACACACACACACACACACACTTGGCAGGGCTGGGAGTCAAACATAAACCTAACTACCCTGTTTTTTCACACTACAGCATCGATGCATTTACCAGAACGCTACCCGAGATGACTAAGCACAGCAGTCCCAGAGGCAGAACATCTGGGAGTGCGTGTCATCATCTGCAAAGGCAAAGACGCATTCGGTAGGAAACTGCTGTGGTGTAGAGGCATCTAAAAAGCAAGACTACAGAATTCCCCGAGGCGGATGGGGAGCATCGCGGCGCAAACACACACACACACTTGGCAGGGCTGGGAGTCGAACATACACCCTAACTATCCTAACTTACACTGTAACACACTGATGCATTGGCGGAATGCGCTGCGAGATTACTAAGCACAGCAGTCCCAGAGGTGAACATCTGGAGTAAAAATGTCATCATCCGCCAAAGGCAAAAGAGCGTTGGTAGGAAACTGCTGTGGTGTGAGGCATCTAAAAAGCAAGACGTGAGTCCCCAAGGTGGACAGGGAGCATGCATGTAAACGCACACGCACACACACACACACACACACACACACACACACACACGCGCACACACACACCGCACACATGCACACACACACACACACTTGGCAGGGCTGGGAGTGAACATACACCTAACTGCCTAACCTGCAGCATGATGCATTTACAGAACAGCTACCAAGATTACTAAGCTGGCAGTCCCAGAGCCAGACATCTGAGTCGTGTCATCATTAAAGGCTAAAGGCGTTGGTAGGAAACTGCTGTGGTGTGGCGTCCTAAAAGCAAGACTGATTCCCCAGGCAGATGGGAGCATGTGTGCAGAAACACACACACACACACACACACACACACACACACTTGGCGGGGCTGGGAGTCGAGACATACCTAACTGCCTAACACACTACAGCAGTGCATTTACAGAACAAGCTACCGAGATTACTAAGCACAGCAGTCCCAGAGGCAGACATCTAGAGTGCGTGTCATCATCCACAAAGGCAAATCGTGTTAGGAAACTGCTGTGGTGTGAAGCGTCTTAAAGCAAGACTGAGTCCCAGGCCCGGATGGGGAGCATGCGCACAAACCTGCACTTGGCGGGGCTGGGAGTCAAACATACACCTAACTACCTTAACACGCACTACAGCATGATGCATTTACAGGAATGTGCTGCTGAGATTACTAAGCACAACAGTCCCAGAGGCGAACATCTGAGTGCATGTCATCATCCGCCAAAGGCAAAGTCGGTAGGAAACTGCTGTGGTGTGAGGCACATCTAAAAGCAGACTGAGTCCCAGGCAGGCGGAGACGCATAAAACACACACACACACACACACACACACACACACACACGCGGCAGGGCCGGAATTAGAACATGCACACTAACTACCTAGCACACTACAGCATGGCAGCATTTACAGAGCGGCTACCGAGATTACTAAACACAGCCATCCCAGAGAGGGGCATACTTCTACAGGCATGTGTCATCATCCGCTACTGACAAGGATGCTGACGGGGATTATTATAGAGTGATCAGTCTGAAAGCAAACAGATATTACTGTCCCCGCGGTACCGTAGACAAACACGCTGGCAGTGGTGTGATGCGTGTCGGCGGTAAGATTTCACGGTGCACCGCGCCCAACTTGACATAGTCACGGGATGCCCCACAGACAGTACACTCTTCCAAGATAGTCAACCAGGTATGCGTAGTAGGCATCCCATCGTGATGTGAAAATGGACATCTTTTTGCCTGGATGACCACCGCATGAGAAACATACAGGATGTCAATGGCCATGCACAGAGGGACATCACCGACACAAGGTGTCACTGGGCATGGCTCGCGCCAGTAATACCGTCCATTAGGACTGTGCACAATTATTAATGATCTACACAGCGGTACTGGGCATGCTCACACGCTTAAGCTGTTGCAAAAGGCCATCTTGCATGCAGACAGAATCTCAACTTCGCCAGGGAGCTCAGTTGGGACTGTCATGTGTGTCCATCTACAACAGCGTACTGGGCATGCTCACGCCAGCGTTACCAAGGGCGTCTTGCGTGGGGCGGAATCTCAACTTCGCCAAAGAGGCTCAGTTGGGACTGCCATGTGTGTCCATCTACACAACTTACGTGCTGGGCATGCTCTTTGCATAGCGGTTGCAAAGGGCCATCTTGCGTACGAGCGGAATCTCAACTTCGCAAGAGCTCAGTTGATTGGTACTGTCATGTGTGTCCATCTACCTGTGGCGTACTGGCCATGCTCACATAGCGGTTGCAAAGGGCGTCTTGCGGCTGCAGACAGAGTCTGAACCGCGGAAGGGCACAGTAAGGTATAACTGTCCCCGCACAGAGCGGTCACACACATGCAGTGACCAGTACCTCAGCTGCCATCACAGCTGTCACAGGTGCAGATCCCAGGCGTTATACACCGCAGTCTACGCAGCAGCCCTCGGGGAACATCACCATGTCATTGCTGCAGCAGTACATAATATATTACCACAACACGTGTGACACGCTGACCAGTGGACTGTATGAGGTCTGCAGCAACTGTGCAGAATTTTACATGTACTGACAGGGTTCCTACAGGTGTATGCATTGCAAGTATACCACTATACGCGCCAAGGGTAAACAGGGCATACCGGGGCCCGGGTCTTTAGCTGTGACAGATGAGTGTTGCTGTACACCGCGAACACACATGTTTGGATATGTCAAACGTATTGAACTGTAATCAGATGTGTGCATGGATCACACACTCAACACATATGTACATAGCTAAGCCTTTGCTGTCCCCATGCAGAACAGTGGCCCTGTAATCATCGCATGCAAATGGAAGGTGGGTCCATGTCTGTTGAATGCTCACTGTACAGGAGGTAGCAATGTTGATGGAGGACCACATTCCTGTATTAATGGTAGCCCATGACACCGTGATATCATACAGTCAATGTGTGTCATGTATGTCCAACACATGTCCACCAATAGCAATGCATACAAACATGGCTACAGGAGACACATGTAGGACCAATGCACATGTACAATCTGTACTTATTGCATGCAGCAACCATGCATGTGCAGTGGCCGATGTCCGTAACACAGCTGTGCCTAACTACAACATGCGGTAAATGCCCCATCATTGACACCTGTATGGTGATATACAGACGGTATAGTTGGTTGTACATCGCGTTTAGAGGGATCTGTGTACATAAAGTGGTGATCCACCTGTGTAGATGTATGTGTGCCAGGATGGCTCACAGGTGTGTCTATGCCACCCTACCATGCCATGTACCGACAGTATGCTATGTCACTCTTACTTGATGATGTTGATGACTTAAGCATACACAGCGGTCAAGGTCTACCCAACTGTAATGTCATGTGACACCTCTATCACTGACATCCTCACGATAGCACATAGCCACACAATTGCCAGACTTATAGCGTTGGTACACATACTGCGGACCCAATTACCCTGCAAGTCTATCAAGCGGATCTCATCATATGGCAGGTGTATCATTCCCAGCACTGCCATGTGTGTCCTTATTAATGACCACATGCCACATATGGTGGACTACGTCCCAGATGTAACACATCCCTGTACACCATTGTAGAGATCTTAACATACTGCAGTGTGGAAAGCCCGAGGTCAGCAGGTGTGGTGCATCACACGCCGATATCCGTGCCGCACATATCTGGTCACCACAGTGTGTGTGTGTATGTATCTTAATGTATGGCTGTCTGGTGCTTGGTGTGAGTGTATGTGCTACCATACTGTGGAAACAGATCACTAATACATGGTGATGCAGTCTACTACCCTGTTGATGCCATCGGTCCCAGCCATGCACAAGGTACCTGTGCATGTCCTTCTCTGTGCCGTCGTGTGGGTGCAAAGTACTGCCAGAATTGATGACCACATAGGCAAGGTCCACACATGAACACTATGGGGTGTGTTATGCTGCCTGTAGACCCGTGAATGTGGCCATGTTCGCAATACTGTGACAGGGTTATTACTGCTACAGTGTGGCCTCATGCTATCAGATTGGCCTGTAAGCGTCATCATTGGTCTGACCGTGAATGCATCCCCTGCGCCATGTCAATACCAATGTTTCCCAGTATGTATGTCACATCTGTCCGCTGTAGCCTGTTCCAGCTGACCACATGCTTCAGGTGCAGTATATGTCGCGGACATCGCAATGTCATGTTGGACATCTGCATGTTCAACTGTCAACAGTCAGGTTGGTGGATTTAGCATGCTGATATTGTACATCACGATGTCTTGAGTACTCCACAGTTACGCATGGGGGACTTCAAACGCACCGCTACCTGTAGGCACATGCTGATGCACCATAGGAGGAACCGGGGCATTACCAGCATGCTGTTACTGTTGTAAGCGAGACACATACTGTGAACATATCCGCAATGCATGCTGCACCTGGACTACATGGTATGACGCTGGTGCATGTTGGCATTACACCACTGATGTCACATACACATCTCTCGAGTATTCACACCGCGTCCAATGCAACATACATCCCTCGAAATGGCCATACACAAGTAGTTCGTTGGTGGGACGGACATCGCGCTGGCCATGCAAGTAATGTGAATGCACCTCTCACTATTCTGTTCACTCTGGTGCAGCCAGACCATATGAGTATATCCCTGCACCCGATAGTGTAGATGACAGGATCTTGACACAGAGCTTCATCATGGGTTTAGAGGGTGATAGTTTTGTTTGCCAGGGCGCCAAATTGCTCAATGGATGACATCATGTGTGCGGGTAGGGCGGTGAATTTGAATGGACATGTCACCATTCGGTATGCATGGGTGTTGTGGGAGCCCTGATTTATGTTTGCTGTGTGTGTGCTATGTGCACAGGGCCCTAAAA
>NC_056751.1:305789910-305820280 GCF_019279795.1 Protopterus annectens | reverse complement strand
CAGCCCTAAGTGGCATGCATAACCTACCACCCAGGATAAATACCTTCCAGTGCATGTCCAGACACGTATTAGGAGGGAGAATATAATAACACATTTGCAAAGTGCCAATGGCATGTGGGTGAGAAGACATTGACGTAAACAGTCAACCCTGATCAAGTGTGTGAGAGGGACACTGACTGTGTGCAGTCATGACCGACTACACCTGTCAACCTGTGTGTGAGAAAGATATTCGGACAGAGCCATGAATATAAGTGGGAGAGAAGGTCCAAAAACAGGGACAATTCCAAAGATACTTAGAAACATAGACATTTGATAGAATAAGCTGCACATTGGCATTAATGTCCATATGAAGTCTAAAACCCAACTGTCTGTCAGCACGCCCGACTGCATTTTTAATGTTGAGCTATCACAAAGCAGAATGACAACAGCGACATAGAGGTCCGTACATACCCCACCAACTGTCCGATATCAAGAGAATGACTAGGGTCACCACCTGTCCCACTTCTGGTATAACAGTCCTCCAGGTAGTTAGCCTCAGAAAAATCAAGACATAGCAATGTCCTGAGAGGTTGGGACAAAGTTATTTCTAATTTTTTTTAATAGTCGACAAACAGTTATCTATATATGAAACTTATATGTTATGTGAAGTATATAAGCAATTCAAAATACATTAGAATGCTTATTATATGTGCAAAAAGGTTAAAGTTCAAATATGCATGGCTGTAGGTATGTTTTGTCCTGATAAATCTGACATCTCTACAGAACATGTCCCACTTTGGGTATTTGAAAAGGTGGCAACCCTAAGAATGACCACAGGTTTGTCCTATAGTTGTGTGTGCTCCACAATCTGCACCATTGTGGTAAATAGCTGAGGATTGACATCACCAAATAAATGAGAAGTATCCTGGAGTTTCAAGACTCCACAACCTTCAGAAAAGTCATTAATGCAAAACCTAGTATCTTATCAACGCCTAAGCTTGTAAGAGCAATGTTAAAATGTGTCCCTAATTGTCCCCCCATCATGTAGGTGGTTTTGCACAGATTTGGTGCTCTAAGAGGTTGAGAGGCGGTCTGTACATATTTACAGTAACAACTTCACACTTGTAATGTACAACTGTATACCTGTAATCAATGTCCAAAATAATCCTTTATGACTGTATACAGGTACAATCAAATGAATGGAACACCCTCACTGTGGAGTATGGAGGACTATAACAACCCCAACGATATTGAGGCGTAATGCCAACAGAATAAGCTGCTGACAGGTGCCCAAACACCTCGTGTCTACAAACACACAGGTGAAACTTCAAAATAGGGAGATAACCGTCCATATGCTTAGTCTGGACATTTGAACCTGGGAAGTTCCACAACAGGTGATGTTTAAACCAGATCACTAAACACCTGACAATCAAAGACCTGTATGTGGCTGGACCATATGCCTTGGTGTTCTGCATCCCCGGAGGATTAACAATGCAGCCGGAAACCACAGCAGTAGGCAATAGGGAATGTGTGGGCTATGTAGTACCCAATTTTTCCAGCAGGAGAATGGAAGGCATATGTTGATGTAGCTAAGCACTATGGGTATAATATATCAATGAGGGAGAACAATCAATAATAGTGAAACCGAATCCGCCAACGTGAATGCAGTCCCGTTGACCTATGACCATCGCATATAACTTGAAAGTGTAACAATGCATTCGTGCTGCACACATTTAAATATGTAAAGGTGAAACCGTGTTTTCGCAACAGTCCAGAACCGGAATATAGATATGTAACTGTTACGTCAGAATTATGAAAGTTCACGAAGCACATTTATCTATGTTATATATCCACAATACAGGTGCGCCTGCGTAATCCGCTCATACAGAATAGAAAATTAATGGTGTTTTCCTCTATCGTTTGTGTACACATGGCTCACCAGCAACCCCATAAAGTATGAAACCGGACAAAGCCATGACAACTGGAGGTCATTAGGGACAATCCCCAGATATTGCCCAACAAACATAGAAAGTGGATAGAATAACAGGTGTGTCACCAGAATGGATCAAGGAAACAACCAAATGTTTGTCATCATTTACCAACGTCAGTCTTCAATCATATGCCACTAATCATGATATGCGATAAATGGACCAAAGATAAGAGGAGGCAAACAGCTGTACACATGCAGCAACTGTACAGTTGAAAGGTGGCGATATGGATATACATATATCCGCAGACATAAACCAAAGCAAATTATGAGATGAGGAATACAGACATATGTATATATGTACATATATATATATATATATATATATATATATATATATATATATATATATATATATATATACACACGATACATGAATAGATATATACACAACAAACAGATGTCCCTGTACATATAACACATGTACATAAATAGGTCACAGTATAGCTTGGCTATGGATATACAGACAGACATGCATGAAAGGAGAATACACCGATGTTTCCAAACCATTGCCCGGAAAGTACCAGTGACAGTAGGCCTGCAAGTTCTACACGTTAAACATGAATATAGGTGTCCTTGCAGGACCCCAAAATTGATCCTGTATGAAGGGTGAACCGTCATGATGCAAAGACATCACAAGCAACTACTTACAGAGGTGCACATGCAACACTTGCAGGTGCAAGGGCTATAACACATGGGTCGAGAATGTAAGGATGTACGACCTGATATCTGCAGAGTGGGGAGTGCTCGGAAGTGTCCTCACTATTATTGCTCACATTAACATGTCTAATGGGTACTGTGGAGGGGCACAAGGGAATCATGAGTATGCAGAAATGGGCCAAGGTGTTGGCTACACAGATCTATTAGGTACTTACGGGAGTGATCAATATAATTTATGTGGGTATAGCACACGCCTATATTCTCCAAAAGGTGCAACCCATCTACTGGATATTGTGCAAACCATTGGGGAAGACGGAGAGGACCTATATCAGTGTCACAAGTGAAATATATGATTATCATGGATGGACATGCGTATGACCAAGATGGTAACCATACCTGCCAAAATGTCAGGAATAAGACAGCTGACCAAGGCATAGGGGCACACTTTAAAGACAAATAGGGACTATATTAAATATAGTTTAGACCAGTTTAGAGGCTCTTGCTGTATTCTGGGCTGTGGTGTAGTTCCTGTGTTGTCCATTACCTTACTTGGATAGAAGGAAAGTTTCTTGCTCACCAGTGGGGAGTAGGAAGAGCCTTGAGCAGCCTATCTGTCCCTGAAGGAGTGACCTCAGCACAAGAGCTGTAGTAATTGGTTGTTTCGGACCATTTCTAGCTTTCCTTTGAAGTTCCCTGTTTAAAATCTGCCTCTAGAGTGTTTTTTTTTTTTTTTCTGGCTATACTACTCAGAGACAGCTCCACGGTCCGGGTCCCGCAGAGTGGTCCTAGCTACAGAGAACTGAAAAAAGTGACTACTTTCCCTGATTTTAAGTATTTTTTCTGTTTTTTTACTTGGAAATGCCTCTCTTGCTTTAATTTTAACAATGCTTGTTCGTTTTTTTAACTGTTTTTTAACTGCTTGGTTGCATTTCATATAGTATTTTAATCTACTTTAAAATTTTTACCTGGCTTCTAAAATCTGTTGTTTGTTTAATTTAACTGTTCTCACAAGAGGCTGCCCACTAAAGTGTGTGCTAGGCCTGTGTAACTTTGATTTCATCACCGCCTTCTGTATTTCTGTGTGCTTTCTATCTGAAAACAAAAAAAACAAAAATAACTCCTTGTTTTCCCGGCCCTCGACTTAGTTTAGGACCAGTTGACAGGCTCTGCTATATTCCTGGGCTGTGTAGTTCCGTGTGTTGTCCATTACCCATTTGATAGAAGGGAAGTTTCTTTTGCTCACCAGTGGGAGTGGGGAGGAGCCTTGAGCAGCCTATCTGTCCCTGAAGGAGTGACCTCAGCACAACAGCTGTAGTAATTGGTTGTTTTGGACCATTTCTAGCTCTTTTTTGAAGTTCCCCGTTTAAAATCCGCCAGAGCATTTTTTTTTTTTTCTGGCTATACTACTCAGAGAGACAGCTCCACATGGTCCTGCAGAGTGGTCCTAGCTAATAGGAGAACTGAGAAAGCGACTCACTTTTCTGATTTTAAGTATTTTTTCTGTTTTTTTACTTGGAATACCTTCTCTTGCTTTAATTTTAACAAGCTTATACTGTTTGTTTAACTGTTTGCTGCATTATATAACAGTGTATCTGCACTTAAAGTTTTACCTGGCTTCTGAAAATTGGCTTGAAAATCTATTGTTTGTTTGTTTAATTTAATCTGTTTGAGGCTGCCCACCAAAGTGTGCTGTAGCCTCGTGTAACGGATTTATCACTGCCTTCTGTAGTTTCTGTGTGCTTTCTATCTGAAAAAACAAAAAACAAAAAATAATCCTTGTTTTCCCACCTCCTCCTCGACTAGTTTAGACCTCAGTTTACAGGCTCCAGCTTGTATTCTGGGCTGTGGTAGTTCCTGTGTTGTCCATTACCTTACTTGTATAGAAAGAAGTTTCTTTGCTCACCAGTGGGAGTGGGGGAGCCTTGAGCAATGCCTATCTGTCCCTGAAGCTGAGTGACTCCAGCACAAGAGCTGTAGTAATTAGTTACTTTCGGACCATTTCTAGTTTCTCTTTTGAAGTTCCCTGCTTGAAACCGTGATTTATGTCGGGTTTATGCTGGGACATTGGCACCATAGCGCAGCAATCGTTAAACAGGGTTAAACTTTTTCTGGCCCGCCAAGTCTGCTCTTCAAATTTTCCTTAGAAAGCTCTGTACTCTTAGAATAAATCAGTCTACCTGCTCATATTATAAGCCTAGCACTTGTTCCTCAAAGCTTCTCTTCTAAGTAAGCACTCCCAAACATAAGTAGCACTACATCCACCTACCACCCCAACCACTTCCCTTAAAGGCACAGACTCTCTTTATATTTATTCTAGCATGTCAAGTGGTAGTTCGCTAGCATCTTCTCCTGTTCAGCTGGTTAATCTGGGAATCTTGAGACAATGCTATAATTGTCTCATAGCGTACACAGGACAACCCTCTCCTCCTCCCAACAAACACAAATACATGTGAGAGATGCAACTATATAGGCCAAATTGGAGGCTGGAACTCTCAACTCAGGACTGCAAGACCAGGCAGGAGGAGAAAATCACACACAACAAACCCAGTCATATACATAGACCTACCCTAACTGCAACCAAACACATAATAACACAAAACATACTGAGGCTCTATTAAAATCTTACCAAAACAACAGAGGCTCCCAAAGCAGACACCCAAAATCCACCTCAAAACACAACACATGCAACACATACTAATAAATCAGTGTGTCAATAATAAATCACAGCCCTTAAGGCCAAACACTATGCCTGATACACTAGTGATAGATGACTTATAGTCAGTCACACTGGATGTCCCATCTTACCAGGCTGAGTTGAGGTGAGAGGGTAACGTGGGAAAGCTGCCTATCAAAGGGGCTAGGGATCCGGGCCTTATATAATCGACACGCACTTCAGGTCATTCAAAGCACGTATAAATCATGACTCCGCCATTGTCCATGCTGGCGCGAATGACCTGTTTGAGACGCACTTCCTGACTATGAAGAGAGTCAGAGGAGCTCTCTGATTATGTAACAGCCCAGGCTGGTATGACTCCTGACCCTGAGCAGCATCTTGCTCCCTCACCAAGAATGATGCCACAATACAAAGACAAGATGATCAGCTTTAATAATTGGCTCAATTACTGGTGTCATTCTAGGGGATCCAATGTCTGTCTGCTTGGGATGCACATGCTGGACAAGTTTATCACGACGCTGTTTTCTCGTCATAAGGGACGGCTTGCACCTCACACTACTGGGCTTCTGGATATTGGCCAAGGCTCTTAAGCCACTCCCATAGTGCCTTTTTTGTGCAAGGCCCAAAAAAGACAAACCCACCTCCTTAGGAAAAAACAAAAATGGAGAAAAATTATGGGTAATGCATTGCTCAACCGCCAGTAAGTCTAAATCTCAAGATGCAGGCTCCTCAAGCACTCCTCAGTATGGAGAACATCGCATGTCTGTGCAGTAACTGAGACCTGGGTTCAAGGCTCCTGAGAGCACCCCTAGCACTACCAGGCTTTATCTCGTGACGATGCTTTTCGCCCCAAAACCCGGCCGGTAACCACAAAGGGAGGGGGAGGTCCATATTCATCAAGAGGATACCCCACACCCTCCAGGTTAGTGGCAACTCATGAAGCATCGGAGACCATCCAGGTGCAGCTAACTGTGAGGGCAAAACTGCTATACAACTGGTTGCATGTTACAGACCTCCTCCCAATCTCAAGAACCCCACTCAGCCTTCCTGAAAAATATTGGAAGATATGGGAATGTCTCACCAAATACCATCATATTGGAAGACTTCTCAACTACCCTAACATAGACTGGGTGCACTATTCTAGCTCCTAACACCCTGGCCCAAAGGTTCCTGGAATTCATAAACTCAAATGCAATGGAACAGCTAGTCACCCTCCCAATAAGGGGGGATAATATACTAGGACCTTGATCATCACAAACATGGGGACAAAATGCTCCACACCGGAAGTAAGCTCCCCACTGGTGAGATCTGGACCACAAACTAATCACCCTGGATATACATTTACCACCTCCACCCCCAGCAATAAAAGACTACAGTGAGAAACTTCTCAAAAAGCCGACTTTACACTTTAAGACTGAGATGGTACTCATTTAAGACCACAGGGCCAATGAAAACCACATCCCACAACAGCTGAATCCTACACAAATGCTTTCAATGGACATCTCCAAGAATGCATGGATCATGCAATCCCAAATAAAACCAAGACCCTTCTAATTGTAAAGGAAAGCTGCCTGGGTCTAGTGGGACTCCCAGCCATAAACAAATTGTATAACAAAAGAAGGAAGCACTGCAAGACAGAGCAAAATCCCATGCTGAAAGGAAAGGCATCTCTGATCAAAGCAACTAGTAGAAAGCTAACATTCTCTCATAAAACATCCAAGGCCAACTTTGAGAGAAAAAATCGCCTAAGGACACTAAAGATAACCACAAGGCATTCTTCAGTTGAATGTTAGAAACCCATGCAACCTCAGATATGCTCTTCAGAGTTAGTACACAACGACAAAAAATTAACCTTAACTCCACAGATATTAAGCCAACATCTCTGGCACAGGTTCAGTGCAAATTTCTCCTCCTCACCTCCAAAAGAAGAAATACTTATCCCAGCTGGAATGTAACCTCCTGTCATCTCTGATGTCCAGGTGAGAACCGCCTCAGCAAAGCCAAAACACGGCATCAATGGGACTCTGTGATGGTATCCCCGGGTTGCATGATAAGTGTGAACTCCAAGAGGAGCTAAACCCAGAGCATATAAAATGCCATTTAACCTTAGCCTTACTACAGGATATGTACCTGAACACTTGGCATACAGGCAACAGTGGTCCCACTCCACAAGGGAGGCCCTACCACAGACCCTGGGAACTACTGCCCCATAAGCTTAAATCCAGCCTTGGTCTGCAAAGCTATGGAAAGAATTATTATGGAACTCTATAAACAATGACATTGGAGACCCACAGACACTTGATCCCACCCAGTTCGGCTTTGTAAAGGGCAGATCCTGCCTTTTGAACCTGGTTGACTTTTTGAAACAGTCACTAGAGCCATTGATGAGGGCAAGGCAGTCCATACAGCCTACCTGGATTCTTGGCTAAAGCCTTCACACAATACTCACCTACTCTAGGCATCATAGACAAGCTAAAACAGCTTAAATGTAAATCCATACGTCACAAGATGGGTTGCAAACTGGCTAAAGAACAGTAGAAACCCATAAAGTCAAAAAATTGCGGGAGCCAGCGTCAGACTCAAAGCCAGTCACAAGTGGTGTCCCACAGGGCTCTGTCCTGGGGACCCTCCTTTGTCTCGGCATTTACTTCTCAGATGTGAAAGCAAACATGGAGGTGGTTGTAGTATGGACAAAGTTGGCAGATGACTGCAAACTAGGGCGCTTATGAAGTTTCCATACAGCAGATGAGACACACATACATCCCACAGAAAGGCCTCACCGAAAACAGACAACCAGCCGTGAATCATGACCTTAAACTGAATGCCAAGAATGTATAGTCATCCCCTTTGGGAAAAACAAAGTACCCACAAATTATCATCACATAGACAGTAAACCCACCAGAGTACAGGAAAAGTAATCAGAGACCTGGGGACCCAAGTTGATAGTGACCTCTCATTTGACACCCTACGCTGCTACAAAGTGGTTAGGAAAGACTTTTTACCTTGCCCACCTTTTATCATGAAGGGGTTCACATCCAGATCAAAGGAGGCATCATCGCAGACTCTAGACTCCTCCCTTTATCAGGCCCATGATTGAGCACAATGCCCCATTTGGCATGTACCCTCCACCCGCACCTTTCATAACAGCTGGAGAGACCCCAGCAATTACCTCACCAAGAGTGATCAAGTGTCTCCAACATATGTCATATGCTACCAGGCTAAAGAAACTCCAGCTCTATTCAGCAGCACACCGCCTGCTCACAGAGGTGATCTGTGCCTGACGCAGACAAGGCCATGTCCAACCAGGAATTGATGGACATGCTCCACCTCAAAAAAATCTAAATCCATTAGGAACCTACGAGCCAAAAGATTTAAACCTCAGTACAAATATGAATAGAACATGCTGGAGTGGGACAGATTCATAACTCAGAGGGCTCCCATACTCTGGAACAGAATCCCAGTTCATGTTAGGCAGAGCTCCCTCACTGACTCCTCTTCAAGAGAAATCTTGGATGAGTGGATGGGAGATCGTGAGGGTTTCCACTCCCTGGGTCACCCCCATTGTGTCACTCACTTCCGAGGCAGAGCAAGCACAGTAAACTAATTTTAATAAGTAAGGGGGTTTCAATGTGTCACTACTTCAGACAAAGGCACAGTATTCTAAATTTATTCTGTACACCTTAGTATCACTACATGGGGTGAAGGAAGCCATACATCTCTAGGGCTAGGGCTTACAAATGCCCCAGGGCAGTATAGCCTACTACCAAACTATGAAACTATGAAACTATACCCAGACAAAGTCAGAACATTGATATGAATAATTCATGAGTCAGGAATAATAATGTTGTGAGAGATAGTAATCATGAAATAGAAATGTCAGTCATGATTACCTAAATCCAAGACAGTCCATCATGCCTTGCCAGCAATCTACCAGAAAGGCACATTATCATGACAAATGTAATAGAATCATAGGTCAAACCTCAGGCGCTACCCATAATGTGTGTACAGGTGAGAGGGTATGAAGGTAAATCCCGTCCTAATTAAATGTACAAAACTAGTGATACCTAGGGTGGACAGGTGAGAAGAAAGACGTCAGGACAAATGACAAAACATGTACAAGTCAAAAGCAGCCGTATTTCCACAAATGTGGAATGACAATGTATGCCCCAGAAAGTCAATGTGGAAGGTTAATAGACTCAAAAGACATATGTCCCTCAGGGTGTCAAGTGCAGTGTCACCGGCACAGTAGCGTCCAGTCCCCACATCAGCATCGTGAGCTCTGGGCCACTGACGGAAAGTGCAAATACCACGCATACACAAGGTACATGATACAGTGAATAATTAGTGTGGATAAGCACCTGTTGGCCTGTGTGTGAGGAATATTACTAATAATATAACCTCTGGGTGGGTGTGTCCTGCAATAGGAATGTAATGGCAGCAACTGGGCTGTGATGGCACCCATGTATTATGTGTATTGGTGTAAGAAAATTGATTCCCAGTATCAGAAACATACCTCATAACCGTACCTAATGTGCAAAGATGTATGCCTCTATATGTGTGGTGTGTTCCTCTTACAATCTTGTACCTGTCTGCCAAATTCCTGAGAACTGCTGATGTCATTAAACAATGATAAACATATGAGTTTCTAAGACCCCAAACTCCCCTCAGAAAGGTTATACATTAATGCAAAACCTATTATACTCGTCAACTATCTACTTTTGTAAGAGCAATATGTAGAATCTTTCCCTCTATTTGTCCCCCCCATCATGTTAGGCTTTGTCCAGATGTTTTGCTCTAGGAGGTTGATATAGGTGTTGGATCGTGAAACAGATACATGTCTGGAGGAAAGTTCAGCATTATCGACTCGCAAGATAACTCTAGAAGTTGGGTGAAAAGCGCCAGCAGTAGGAAGTTCAGTATTGGTCTCGCAGAGTGGGCTGTGCTGGACGCCAAATGACACAGCAGTCTACATGAAGTACCTATAGGGCGTCACCTTTACTAATGATGACAGTGGGACACACCTTTACAGCCATGCACATACACCACAAATAGACATAGCACTACCAGCAAAGCCTAGGGCCATGATAAGGCGATGAAGCTCCGGCGGTATGGGATTTCGAGTGAGAGTACAGTGCAAGGAAAAGATGACTGCCAGGTTATTCAAAGCGTAAACACCCGTAGGGTGTGTGCAACGACCACTCAGAAAAGAACATTGCACGGACAATGTTGGGATTTGCAACATACCCCATTTGTATGTGTGTGTTATGCAAATGATGCCGTAATTATGCGATACATAACACAGTATGCTGTCCGGCAGTAAGAGCAGAGTTTATGTGCAGAAATGTACCCAGATGTTATGCGACTCAACATCTTTGCACGCTATTAAACGGAGCAATGACAGCTGCAAATACAGTATGAATACAGTTGAATAACGCATGCCAATGTCCAAGTCCAAGGCCAGTGGCAGCTTTGTCCATTGGATATCAATAAACCAGTAAGTTGTCCCTCCCCGGATCCCTGGTGGAAGTTAGAACGTGAATTACCATGAACGCGGCTGCACATCAAAAACAAGACATATGTATAAAATACATACAAAATGGTAGGTTTAGTTAGATGTCAGTACGCCATGCAGATGAATGGCAAGCTGGAGACAAATATGGCTACTGCGTGACTGGTTCTTATATGCGTGTGAAAGTGCTCTGTCAGAGATGTAACGTACATTTGTAGGCAATGTGAGGCAAGTGAGGCTGGAGGATAGTGAATCACAACATACGTCATGCCATATGGGCCAAGCTTCCTCTACAGTGTAGTGTAGGTTAAGGGGACTATTAGAGTAGAAGATAAGTGACAACATGAGTGTGCGTATGCATAAAACACTGTAACCCTCACCGGAGCAAGTGTCACATGTAAAAGGTGCTGTCAGTACCTTCCAGTGGAAGAGGCGCGTGTCATGAGCTATCCTAGGGAAATATCATGGAGACTGACGGTGTACGCCATGGATACTCACCACACGTGACCTGCAAACCTGCCCACAAAAACGTGTGTCTACATCAGCGTTTCCAGTAATCCTGATTATGCATCAAAAGACGCATCGTTAGCCTGTGCACGTGTGGAGTGTGGAAGAATGAGCAAGCTAGTGTACGAATGGTGAAGCTTTTCTCCGGGTAATGTTGTGTATGCGCGGCTAAGCATGTATACATGTGTACTACACATATCACACACGATTGCACACACAGACCACACATGCTGCCATTACCACGTTACATCAGTGAAAATGGCACATGGATCCGGAGAATACATCATCACGAAGTAACAGTAGGTAAACTATGCTACAGTGATGGTCATAGCTGCAATGCATCATGCCTGCTGATATAGACCTGGAAGTAAAACACAGTGTGTTAACAGCATGCTAACATCAATACAGTGGAATAGAGCCACTGTGTGCAGCAGCACCAGGTTAGTCAGATCCTGCATCAATGTTACACATCACAGGTGGTACGCACACAGTAAGACATCATATGCACAGGGTGTGGTGTTAACATTTCCAGAGCTGCCATTGAGCCATCCAATGTACACGTAGGTGTGTGTGTGTGTGTGTGAGGAAGAATGGTTATTGCATGGCCCAATGGTGGTGCAATGGGTTTGTGTATGTGATAGCCGTAGTTGTTTGTGGTAAGTGTGTGTGTCTGCATATACACAGGTACAGCATGTGTCAGCCATATATAGGAGGTTGTAGGACAGTCACAGACTGCATCTCAAGCCAGGCTGTAGAGATCCCCATTACTGACCACATGGACACCCCTCCATGCATCCAACACACAACCCAGTCCTGCACCTGTCAATGCATACACATACAGTCCTGGGATCTGTACCACAACCCGTGGATAAAATGTGAGTCTGTACGCCGTTAACCTGAGGTGCATAGAATTGTGTAAGCACTATTAAGATGGATATGAGCCATACTCACACTCCAATGTAATAACCACTGCTGACTAAGCCGTTTAGATCTGCATACTACCATTCAAAGGTGCTGTACTAACATTGTTTCTCTAATGCCCGCGGTAATACCCAACAGCAACACAATAACCGTCACTACAACATTGTATAAACTCTTAACGCATCATCATAGCAGCATCACAGTATGTGCACTATCATTTCAGAGCCATAGATGTAATATACATCCAAGGTGCTCACGTACATGATAATGCAGCACATTCAAGAGTGATAATCCCAACATGCACATATCTATATACTAATATACATTATATATATATATATATATATATATATATATATATATATATAGATAGATAGATAGATACATACACACACAGACACACACACACACACATACACACGCGGCAGGGTTGGGAGCAGAACACAAACGTGAATTAACGGTACTGTATTAATACCTACAGCATTACGCAGAAGCTACAGAACGCCGCCACTCATGATCAGTGGACTCGCCATGATTCACACAGGCACACGCCCAGCCTGCAGACAGTGCAGCATCAAAGGCAAAGACGCCGCATGGATGTTATGGAGAGTGAATACTGTAAAGCAATGTACTGTCATTGGGTGCAGCTGGAAACACACAGCACACACTTGGCAGGGCTGGGAGTCGAACATACACCTAACACACTACAGCATGACGACGATTTGCAGAATGCCACCGAGATTACTTAAGCACAGCAATCCCAGAGCCAGACATCTAGGTGCATGTCATCATCCGCAAAGCTGCAAAGTGACGTCGGTAGGAAACTGTGGTGTGGAGGCGCCTAAAAGCAAGACTGAGTCCCCAGGCAGATGGGAGCATGCGACAAACACACACACACACACACACACACACACACACACACACACACACACACACACACACACACACACACACACAAACACACACACTTGGCAGGGCTGGGAGTCGAACATACACCTAACTACCCTAACACACTACAGCATGACGCATTTACAGAAAGCGCTGCACCGAGATTACTTTTGCACAGCAGTCCCAGAGGCAGACATCTAGGTGCTTGTCATCATCTGCAAAGGCAAAGACGTCTGTAGGAAACTTCTGTGGTGTGAGGCATCTAAAAGCAAGACTGAGTCCCCAGGCAGATGGGAGCATGCACGTAAACACACACACACACACACACACACACACACTTGGCAGGGCTGGGAGTCGAACATACACCTAACTACCCTAACACACTACAGCACAGACGTGACAGCATTTACAGAACGCTACCAAGATTACTAAACACAACTGTCCCAGAGGCATACTTAGGCGCAGGTCATCATCCGGGCACTGACAAGGACGCTGACAGGATTGTATAAAGATGATCAGTCTGAAAGACACAGACATATTACTGTCCCACGGTACCTGTAGACAAACACACGGCAGTGGTGTGATCATGGCAACATAAGATTTATGGTGCACCACGACAACATGACAAAGTCACGGGAAGCCCCACAGACAGTACACGCTTCAAGATAGTCGACCAGTGTGTACTCAGTAGGCATCCATTGTGACGTTGAAAATGGACATCTGTTGCCTGGATGACCACCATGGCTATACAGGATGTCAACGGCCATGCACAGAGGGGCATCACTGACACAAGGTGTCACTGGGCATGGCCACATGCTTAGTAATACACGTCCGTTCAGACTGTACTGTTTGTTGATCTACACAACGGCGTACTGGGCATGCTCACACAGCAGTTGCAAAGGGCCATCTTGCATGCAGATGAAGTCTCAACTCACAAGGGCTCAGTTGGGACTGTCATGTGTGTCCATCTACACAACAGCTGCATTGGGCATGCTCCTTCAACACACTTAGTAGTTGCAAAGGGCCGCCTTTACATGCAGAGACGGAGTCTCAACTCACAAGTGAGCTCAGTTGGGACTGTGCGTGTGTCCATCTACACAACAGCATACTGGGCATGCTTCACACACTTAGCAGTTGCAAAGGGCTGTCTTTGGTATGCGGATGTGTGGAGTCTCAACTCAGCCTGGGACTGTCAGTTGGAATTACGTGTCCATCTACACAACAGCCGCATCAATGGGCAATGCTTCACACAGCAGTTGCAAAGGGTCAGTTCATTTTGCAATGCAGATGGAGTCTCAACCTCGCAAGGGCTAAGTTGGGACTGTCATGTGTGTCCATCTACACAACAGCCGCATTGGGCATGCTCACACACTTAGCAGTTGGGTAAAGGACCGCCTTTGCATACAGACAGAGTCTCAACTTGTAAGGGCCTCCAGTTGGGACTGGCTGCGGTGTCCATCTACACAACATGCTGCATTGGGCATGCTCACACAGCAGTTGCAAAGGGTCGCCTTGCATGCAGATGGGAGTCTAGACATGGAAGGGCACAGTAAGGTATAACTGTCCCCACACATCATTGGTGAGCAGTCACTACACATGCAGTGACATTCAGTACATACCTTCAGCTGCCATCACAGGGCTGTCACAGGTGCATGATCCCAGATGTACACAATCTTCACAGTCTACACTGTAGCCCTCGAGACATCACCATGTTCCTTTGCTGCTTCAAGTGGTACACAGCCATTACATTACCATAACACCATGTGACACATGACCAGTGGACTGTAAGAACGAGGTCTACAGCAACTGTGCAGGGCAATACATGTACTGACAGGGTTCCAACATTGCGGTAAGTTAGCGTATTGCAAGTATACCACTATACATGACCAGGCTGGGGTCAAGACATACCAGGGTACCGGTCTTTACACAGCTGTGACAGATGAGTGTTGCTGTACAATTTAACAAACACAAATGTTTGGATATGTCAAACATGTGATTGTAGTGGATGTGTGCATGGACCAACACATTGACACACAAAACGACATGTACATAGCTGCTTCCTTTGCTGTCCCCGTGCAGCACCAATGGCCTAAGCAATCATATATGCATGCAAAATGGAAGGTGGGTCCATGTCTGTTGAATGATCACAGTACAGGAGGTAAGCAATGTTGACAGAGGACACATTCCCGGTAGTAGTCGCTTCATGACCCCTTTGATTATCATACCACAGTCCATGTGTTATGGCGTCAATCATCGCTATGTCCACCACATACGCAATGCATACAAACATGGCTACAGGAGACACATTGTAGGACCAACGACATTGCTACAATCTGTACTGTGCATGCAGCAACTATGCATGTGCAGTGGCCGATGTCTGTAACACAGCTGTGCCTAACTACAACATGCAGTTGCAATGCAGCCCCATCATTGACACCTGTATATGGTGGTTACCTGTATAGTTGGTTGTACATAACGTATGGAGGGATCTGTGTACATAAAGTGGTGATCCACCTGTGTAGATGTATGTGTGCCGGGGATGGCTCATTGCGTGTCACACACCCACCCTACCATGGCATGTGCAACAGTACGCTATGTCACTGTTACTTGATGGTGATGACTTTAACGCATACTACAGTGCCGGTCTACTGGGGTGTAACCAACTGGTAGCGTCACATGACACCTGTATCATGGTCCTCCTGTGTGCACATAGCCACACCAAATTGCCAGACACAGCATTGGCAATACACATTACTCATGACAGTACCGCTGCATACGTCTATCAAACGGATCATCATATGGCAGGTGTATCATTCCCGGCACTGCTACAGGTGTCCACTACTATGACCACACATGCCACATATGGTGGGGACTATGTCCCAGATGTAAATAGCATCCCTGTACACCGTTGTAGAGATCTGTACATACCTGCAGTAAAGGAAAAGCATGAGGTCAGCAGGTGGTGCATCACACACATCAGCGCTATCCGTGACACACATTATATCTGGTCACTGTGTGTGTGTGTGTGTGTGTGTGTGTGTGTGTGCGTGTGTGTGCGTGTGTGTGTGTGTGTGTGTGTGTGCGTGTGCGTGTATGGCTGTCTGGTGCTTGGTGTGAGGCGTATAAGTGGCGTCACCATACTGGGTGGAAACAGGATCACTAACCCCGCATGGTGATGCAGTCTACTACCCTGTTGATGGCCATCGGTCCCAGCCATACTGGCTACCTGTGCATGTCCCTTCTGTGCCACATCGTGGTGGGTGCAAAGTACTTGGCGAGGGTGATGACCACACAAGCAAGGGTCCACACCTGAACACTATGGGTGTAAGTTATATGCTGTAGACCCAGTGAATGTGGCCATGTTCCTGTACTTGTGACAGGGTATTGCTGCTACACAGTGTGGCCTCATGCTATCAGGTGGCCTCTAACATCATCATTGGCTCTGACCACTGTGTACAACCCCTGCACCATGTCAACATACCTTTAATGTTTCCCCGGCATGTATGTCATTCATCTCTGTCCACTGTAGCCTGTCCAACTGACCACATGCTTCTGGTGCAGTATATGTGCGGACATCTGTGTCATGTTCAGACATCTGCAAGTCAAAGGCGTTCAACTGTCCAACAGTCAGGTTGAGGGCAATGCTTTAGCATGCTGATATTGCCATATGTGCCTGTGACACTCCACAGTTGGCTGGGGACTGCAAACACTGCTACCTGCAGGCTACGCCACACCATAGGAGGGAACCAGGGCATCCTTACCATGCTGTTACTGTTGTAACCGAGACATACTGTAGATATCAGCAATGCATGCTGCACCTGGACACATGCGGTATGACTGGTGAATGCTTACAGTACACCACTGACATCACATACACATCTCTCAGTATTCACCCAATGTGGGGCCATTAAGCACATCCCTCAATATGCATACAAAAGTAATGTTAGATACACCCCTCACATCTCAGTATTCACACACAACCAACAACATAAATATACACACATCCCGCAATATGCATACACAGTACGTTAGATACACCTTCTCACTATTCTGTTCACCAGTATCAGGACCATATGAGCATATCCCTGCACCAATGGTGTAGATGACAGGATGCGCAGGCTTCACTATATGAGGGTGCTACTGTTTGCCAGGGGCATAAGGCTTCACCAATGGATGACATCATGTGCGGTAAGGGCTATGATTTGAATGAACAGTTCGTTCTGCATGCATGGGTGTTGTGGAGCCCTACAGTTGTGTTTGTTGTGTGCGTGTATGTGTGCACACAGTTCTGTCATCAGGGCTTGGCACAAGGGTATTATGATAGCCCAGATTGTACAGACCAGGTTGTACAGCTCACTGTGACCGGGGACATGGCCACGTGTCCTGTGCCTCAGGGTTGCATGAAAGACTACCAGGCAGAGTACAGAATGGTTACTGTCCACCCCAGACACATGGTCACTGGAACCATGTCTCCCACCCGGGAACATCCAGGGCCACGCCCATGTGGCCTGCTGTGACTCATAGGGACATCGCAGCACCAGCTGCACTGGGCACAAGCACAGCACTATGGGAGCGGCGTTATGTGAGGTGGCATGCTCACCTGACCCGCACTAGGTGGTGTAGCTGGCCCACGCCCATGCAACCATGCTCACCCTCACCAGATGTTCCAGCACAGACAGCTCACGTCACAGATTGCCATGCCATGGTCAAGGATCGACCATGTCACCCAATTGCTCGTCCATCAGCAGCCGCAGTTGAGCACCTGCCAATGCCTAGATGTTGCTGTTTAGGTACTGATAGCAGCCTCTGCAGCCTCTGCCCTTCTCTGTTCTGCCACCAAGCATGTGCCTGTGCCACCATTACAGTTCGGAACATGCATCTGGTGATCCCAGCTGCTGCACTATGTCCCAGCAGGTGCGTCTGCTGTAGTCCTCCCACGAGCAGCACCAGCCACATGCCTGTGTGTGGCACATCTGCAGTCAGTATACTGCCACCATGGTGTGTGGAGACACACCTTCTGTAGCCACCACGCTCTGTTCAATCTAACAAATGCTGACTGTCCTTCCCATGGCCACTGTAGATGCGGTATGTGTTACAGCTGAACTGTGTGCGGGAAGAGGGGACATAGCTGGGACAAACTGCTGGGCACAGATTCCACCACTTATTATCCCTGCTGTACCGTGCATATGTTCATCACTGCTAGCATCTGGGGACACTATCAGATGGACCGCAGGAGGGTAATGTAATCTACATCACTCAGAATGCAAATACTCTATGATTACAACAGACACGCACACTGACACACACTCACACACTGACACACACTCACACACTGACACACACTCACACACTGACACACACTCACACACTGACACCCATGTACCGGCCACACTGACACACTGACACACACACACACTGACACACACACACTCACTGACACACACACACACACACACACACACACTGACACACACACACACACACACACACACTCTGGACACACACTGACACACTGACACCATGCATGTGGGAGATGACAGATGGCATGCAGAGCTTTGTGATACAGTTGACAGCATGCAGAGCAGAGATCAACAGTTTGTAAGATACTCCCCGGAACGCACACCTGCAGGCATGTGTCATATCATTATCCATGCAGTTCATACAATCATGGTAGTATGCATGCATCCTCGTGATACACCATGTGGAATGAACAGGATAACAGCGGCATACCGATGTGACCTGCGATGTAATCTGCTGACATGTTCATTAATGCATGCCTAGCACAATGGTGTTGTGACATGTACAGCATCATACCGGTATCACATTGCGGTAAGGTCCATATGCGCGATGGGGACCTACGATGCTGAGGTATACACCCAACCATGCTGTGTCATGTGACAGTCACTGAGTGACACAGATGACAATTTCTGCATGATGACTACAAAGTGTTAGTTGCCTGGCAACCATGTCCACACATAGCGGACTCAGCTACATCACCATTTCACACACATGACATTGATGTACCACACACTCATGGTGCACAGCTAGCTATGACGCCTACGGCAGGGGAAAGCACAGTTCTGTGGCCTGGTGTCACTGTCAGTGGAATCTGTGAAGGTGACTACCATCATGCTACAGACATCATGTTCAACACATCTTATGGTGCGCGCCGTCACTGACACTCATCAGGCTGTGCACAGGCATTTATGATGTGCAGCATACCATCACCTGCAATAATCAGTTTAATACGGCTGTACTTGGACCATGTGGACAAAGTGTGGCTAGGTGTATCCACATCCTGCCTTCTGTGTGGTTATCGCGTCTCGGCCATCTCTATGGCCATGTGTGCACATGCAAGCAATGCAGATGCCGCCTATCACACGCTCAGGCACCACATGACATACACCCATGATGTTGGTTATGTCACCATCCGAGGGCTATGCAGACAACAGGTGTATGTGTGTGTAAGTGTGGGTATGTCAGGAAATTGTGACAATATTGCAAAACCAAAATGCTATGTCTCAGATATGTCGGATGGAACATCACAATGTGTGAAACCATTGCAGGGCATATAACACAATGGTGATGCCTGTGATCTGCCCATATCACTGCTCACTGTGTGGTACTAGTTTGTGTAAATTACACATTTTGTTCCACTGTATAGTACATATGCTCCATTGTAGAACACCTCCACCGCCAGGTATGCACAGCTGGACACACATGTAGCAATGACAAATACTGTAGTTTCCAAGCGTCTGTTTATCATTTCAGTTGTATATATTGCAATATGGGTGGCCTGTGTGGATGATGGGTGATGCACCTGTATATCCATATTAACTGGCCACATGGCGAATAGATCTATGCTTTGACATGCCTGATACCTCTATGATAGACTCACCTGCAACGGACTTGTCTGTGCGGCACACCAGAGTACCTGTATAGGGTGACACAGCAGTATGAACATTATCCATAACTGTATACATGACAGGGTGCACAGTGGTTAACATCTACCTGTACAATAGCATATAGTCAAAGTACATGTGTGCATACCATACCTCTCAACTCTCTTAGAACAATAAATGTTGACAAAGTTCTACTATGATGGGACATATAGGACAATCAGACATATTGCTCTTACTAACTTGGACACGATAGACTATCAGATTTGCATGCACATGGTCAGTAACGAATGTGCAGTCTTAAACACAATCATGTCATCATTTAATGATTCCATTCTCAGCTATTTGCCAGAAAGGGACAGATATTAAGGGGAACACAACGACAATATGAGGCAGACATCTGGACATCCTGCAAATACCTATAGTTCAGAGGTATGGTGCATACACAGGGTAGCATAAAGCATGTGTCACATACCTTGCATATGTTGTTACATTACATGATGTATACTGACACATGCACGTGTGATATACTGCCATATGTTCAGTACTGACTTACCAGGCAACTCAGGCTCATTGGTTGGGAGACACCACCTCCATGATGGCAGCTAGTGTTTGTGGGGCTGTTCAGGGTGTTTGGACTGGCCAGTAGCTCCTCTGTGTGTGTGTGTGGAGGCAGAGTTGGTGGCCCACCACCCGTACCACCTTGTTCCCTGGCAATTGCAGTGGCACGCTGTTTTGCATGATGTATGAGGTCCGTGCAGTGTCTGCACACCTGCTGGTAGGTGTGGTTGTGGCCACCCACTTCATTGACTTTCCTGCGAAGATCCTGCCATAGGTCATCCCGCTGCTGTGCATGCTGTGGCACGTGGCTAAATAACACATCATAGTTCTCGAGAGGATTAGACATCATCCTCCTGTCAGCTATATGCTGGTATAGGCATTATCTGTAAGACATGATGAAGGTGACAGGTCACATTTTACATGTACAGGATACTGCTGCACATACATTCTAGTACATCTGAAAATGTTAAATTCCCCCCCTTTCCCCCATGGGAACACCTTAATCAAAAGATGGACCGCGGATTTTAAAATCACCTGTAATGCAAAGTCCCACTTACAATAGACACACACACACTGACAGACACACACTGACACACACACACACACACACACACACACACACACACACTTTGACACACATGTCATACTGACACACACATATTGACATGTACTGACACACGCACGGACACGCACACACACAGACACACACACACTGACACACACACATTGACACACACCGCTTTTACATACATACGCATACACACACACTTGTCACTGACATACACACACACACACACACACACACACACACACACACACACACACACACACACACACACACTGCCACACACACACTGACACACACACTGATACACTGACACACCGACGCACACACTGACACACCATGCATGTGAGATGATAGAATGGCATGCAGCATGCCTGTGATAAGCAAGCTGACAGCACATGCAGGCTGCTATATACATCAATACTTGTGTTGTAAGCATGCCCTGGAATGCACACTACTTGGCAGGCATGTGTCATATCATTATCCATGCAGTTCACCATGATCATGGTAGTATGCATGCATTCCCGTGATACACCATGTGGGGCCAGAACAGGATAACGAGTACATGGCTGACGTGACCTTGACATGCCAATCTGCTGACATGTTCATTAACATGCATGCATGCCTAACACAATGGTGTTTTGTGTGACACATGTCTTAACAGCATCATACCGGTATCACATTGTGGTGTTGTCCATATGCCCTACAGATAGAATGCATGTTGAGCAAATAATGCATGGGCACATGGGATGGGACCGGGCTATCTATATTGCTGTACAGTGTGTGATGTACAGACGCACTGTGCCATTGCATGGCATCATGAAGGCATCTATATTACTAAACAGTACATGTTATGTACACATTGAATATCCAGAACTACATGCATACCCGCTATTGACATACCTGTGGATTGTGACCTATGATGCCAGAGGTGCATACACACCCAACCATGCTGTGTCATGTGACAGGTCACTGGAAGACATACAGATGACACCTCTGCACAATGATTCACAAAGGGTGTTAGCTGCCTGGCAACCATGTCCACACATAGCGCATGATACTGTCACATCACCATTTCACACATGACATTTGATGTACCACACACTCATGGTATGCACAGCTATCTTTAGTGGTAATGTCCCACGGCAGTGGGGGAGTACAGTTTCTGTGCCGGCCTGGTGTCACTGTCAGTGGGAATCTGTAAGGTGACTTCACCATCATTAGCTGCTGGCGACACCAGACATCATGTTCAACACATCTTATGAGGGTACATGTCACTGACACCTCCACTAGCTGTGGACAGGCATTTATGATGTGCAGCATACCACATCACCTGGTACAATCGGTCTAGTCACGGCATGCATTTTGGACCATGTGTGGATAAAGTGGGACAGGGTGTACTCCACATCCCGCTCTTCTGTGTGGCTGCGTGTCTCTGGCCATCCCCATGCAGCCATGTGTTACTGCGTGTGGTCTCATGTATGTGATGGCCGCTCCATCACACATGCCTGTGTTGTCCCATATGACATACACCCATAGATGTTGGTTATGTCAACACATACGCGGGGCTATGCAGACAACAACAAGGTGTATGTGGTATGGTTGTGGGGGTATGGGTTATGGGAAATTGTGACAATATTGCAACCAAAATAATACGTGTCTCAGACATGTCGGATGGAACATCACAATGTGTGAAACCATTGCTGGGCATATAACACAATGGTGACGCCTGTGGTCTGCCCATATCTACCTATGCTCGCACAATGCGGTGCACTTAGTTTGTGTACCACTGCATTTGTTCCCGCTGTATAGTACATATGCCCTCCATTGTAGAACACCTCCAATTGTTGTATGCACAGCTGGACATTAATGCGCTTAATGACAAATACTGCAGTTTCATGTCTGTGCATCATTTCAGTTGTATATATTGCGCATGGGTGGCCAGTGTGGATGATGGGTGATGCAACCAGTATATCCATGTATTAACTAATACATGGGGCGGGAAATAGATCTATCTTTGACATGCCTGATAATTTCGATGATAGACTCACCTTACAACGGGATCTTCTTGTCTGTGCGGCAACAGAGGAGTACCTGTATAGGGTGACACAGCAGTATGAACATTATCCATGACTGTATGACAGCCACAGGGTGCACAGTTAGCTGGATTAACACATTCACCCTGTACAATAGTTATATAGATCAGCACATGTATTGCATACCATACCTCTCAACCTCTTAGAACAATAAATGTGGACAAAGCCTACTATGATGGGGGACATATAGGGACAACTGTGACATATTTCTCTTACTAACTTGGATATTTGATAGACCAATAGGTTTGCATGCACATGGGTTTGCAACGGAATGTGCAGTCATAAACACAACTGTATGTCATCATTTAATGACTTCATTCCTCAGCTATTTGCCAGAAAGGGACAGATATTAAGGGGAACACAACGACAATATGAGGCAGACATCTGGACATCCTGCAAATACCCGTACAGTTCAGAGGTATGGTGCATACACAGGGTAGCATAAAGCATGTGTGTCCACATACCTTGCATATGTTGACTGACACATGCACGTACGTGTGATATACTGGCCATATGTTCAGTACTGACTTACCAGGCAATTCCAGGCTCATTGGTTGAGAGACACCCACCTCCACGATGGCAGCTAGTGTTTGTGGGGGCTGTTCTGAGGGTGTTCCCAGACTGGCCAGTAGCTCCTCTGTGTGTGTGAGTGGAGGCTGGGTTGGTGGCCCACCACCCATACCACCTTGTTCTCTGGCAATTGCAGTGGCATGCTGTTTTGCATGACGTATGAGGTCCGTGCGGTGTCTGCACACCTGCTGGTAGGTGCGGTTGTGGCCACCCACTTTGTTGACCCTCCTGTGAAGATCCTGCCACAGGTCATCCCGCTGCTGTGCATGCTGTGGCACATGGCTAAATAACACCTCTTAGTTCTCATGGAGGTACGGTATTACGACATCATCCTCCTGTTGGCTATATGCTGGTAGGCGTGTAAGCGGCATTATCTGTAAGACATGATGAAGGTGACAGGTCACATTTACAGACATGTACAGTGATACTGCTGCACATACATTCTAGTACATTCGCACAGTTATCTTTGAAAATCAACATGACACTAACACGACTGGCATGTATGTGTCCCACACATGTAACACCCAGTATGCAATGGATATCATCCCCATATATGTATGTGCAATATCTCTGCAGTGACTGGGACCTGCCTCTTGGCTCTGCAGAGCACACCTGCAATGACTGGGTATAGACAGACCGTACCTCTCAGGCACGTACCTGGACTGGCACACCCACAGCTGAGGTGTCCCCATATTCCACTATGTTGTACACACATCCCAGCTGGTTACTTCGCACAATGCATCACAGGTGCTCCACGTGCATATAACTGTGTCCGGAACTACTGCTGCTACTAATGTGAGACTGACAGTAACCCACACTTAACTGTGATAGCCGCACATGTACTGACACATTAGGCGTACACTGTGCATGAGTCATATCCTCCACTCAGCTGGTTCGACCCATACACCACCTGCAATACCAACAGTATCCTTGACATGGACACTACCAACATGTGACTGCTGTTCCACACCTGCAGTTATCCCCTCATTGGTGGAATCTGAACATCTGCTACCCACCCTTGTTAGCCACATACCGGCATCAAAGACTGCACGGCATACACAGTAGATAAGTACTACAACACCCACTACAGACTTCACGGCATACACAGTAGATGAGTACTACAACACCAACTACAGATGATGTATGACAGTGGTAGTTGTTGTCATGACACATGTGTAGGTGGACAATGCACATGCAAACGCTGAGACATACCCCAGTGCACTTCAATAGCATGTACATGACAATGTGGTTCATGCGATTCCACACAGAGCCATGCTGGTACACACCAGAATACAGATGACACTCTGGGGGTGCAGTCCCACGTACATACTTTACAACAACAGGTGGGGGCTGTTACACAGTGGCATACATTCCCATGGGTGAGGTGACTCACTGGTCAGCCTCGGTAGGGCCACAGGATCCCACATCACATACACCATAACTAGCTACGTACACATTACTGCAACACATTCCGTGATGTACAACAAGGCATTATGGTGGTATGTCAGTAGTCGTATGCAATACCCACATCTGCTCACACATACAACTGTCACTTTGGAACATGAGCAAAATAGGTGATGTTAAGGCAACATGTTTTGCTCTGATGGCTTCATTGCTAACATTACACCCCCTTTCACTCCCTGCAGGGCCTACATTCCTTGCAGGATTACATTGTGTGTGAGATTATTACCTGCAGTCACACCTACACAGTATTCCGACCTGCACTCTATATGTCCTAGGACACAGGCCCCTTGTCACCCTGCAATATTCCAGGCTGTGATGTCCACAGAACTCTGAACAGCATGTCTCTCCACTGGGACACCATATTCAGTAATAGCCTTGTACCAGACATTGTGGCCCCTGCTGGCTCACAGTGACAGTGGTAACACTCACACAGGTGGTGCCACACTGCACAACTGGGACTATTGCCTACACACCTCACTGGACTGTTATTGCATGGCTATAGGGCACATCTATCATGGACATCATTTTGTGAGTCTTTGTTTGTGCCATCCAGTCCTTGATGCCAGCTGGGTTGAGCCCTTTGTGGGGCCACAGCATGTCTCCTAACACCTTTTGGAACACCTTTCCTACAGTCACCAGAGTAACTGATGATGACACAGGTGTCCACACGCCTGCGCGTTGTCCTCCTACGCTGCCATTCAGCACGTTCTCCATTCTGGGTATTGACTACATACATCCACCTGCACATCACAACATATGTAATGCTCCGGATGTTATGCAACTGTGGCTAATGGATGGGACACCTGCACGACATTGAGGGTGGCATACCATATCACATACTGCACAATCCAGTTACACTTGACTTACCACAGTCCTCAGTCATGGGGCCCTCATGTTCGGTATAGCAATAGCTTCCCCACAAGGAATTTTACAGGCTACCACTAAGGGACTTCCCTGCCTAGTTACAGACCACTGCGCCCACTCCAGCACCATTGTTGCTCCACCAGCTGATACAGACCCATTCATACGGGAAAAGTCACTGTGACAGATACTGAGTATGCGAACATCATAGCCTCTACTCCTGCATGACGCGGTGATGAAGTATCACCTGCACGTACACCATCCGCCACTGGTTGGTCACATCCGCAGGTGTTAGTCCCCTACATACATGTTGCATTGGTACATATTGCGGTAAGCATTACATGTATGCTTCGCACATTACTCCTGTGATTACCACATTGCCACTGTGGCGTGGCTATCTCTACGATGTTCACACATGTACTGTGTACTGGGTGTGTAGCTTGGTACTATTAGGCACCCATTGCACATCTGAACACTGGGCACACACATCCATGGAGTACAACACCCGTGTAGGGTGTACCTTACACAACAGCTTTACATAACCCAACATTAAACGCCATGATGTTTATTGAGCTACCTGGCTGTTAATGTATGCGGCTTATGTACAGACGTCACATCTGTATTATTTGCAGACTACATACTCAGGATGATGTCGCTGCAAAGAGACAGGGCCCATGTCTGCAGATATGTTTGTGGATATACTCTCTGCATAACCGCGACATACACAATACCGCCACTATGACCATGATGCTTCTCATGGATATGTGCACCTACGTGACAGAGTGTGGCATGTGCTTGGGGTTGCATTCCCAGACCGGACACTCACCATGCTTTGGGACATGGATTCCTATGTACATCCCCATGCATGGACAGTCAGTAGCAGTGTTCATGTGATACCTCGCTTGCTGGATGGTGGGCACATGTAACGCCAGGGATCACTGCAGTGGCTGTACTGCAGCAGTGATGCAAGTGTTTACTACATGGCTCTTCTTTTCACAGGACACTCACCCTGGAGGAGGTGCCACTGGTGCAGCACTTTTACTGTAGTTGTTACACATTGACTTGCCAGACTGCATGGTAATTCCACTATGAACCTGTGCAGCTATTACATGTCCTTTGGTGCATGGCAGCTACTCGGGTATAGCCCTTCCAGTTAAGGGATTGGCTGTCACTTTACTATTACAATGTCCCGTAACTATGGGCCATATGTATACTGTTATTGGTAATACCTTCAATCATGTGTTCATTGTTTTGTCTATCACATCTCTTCACTGCTATTCTAGTATGGGAGTAATGTTTTGCATCTTTTGCAAATTGCACAGAGTGGAGCATATAGTTATTTCCATCATAACTGTTTAGAGCATATCTCCAATTACACATACTACTCACATCACTATATGATACCTTTGTTATGCATCATATGCCTGTTCTCCTGTGTAACATATCTGACGATCGAATTCACTGTACTTTACATTACTACACATGTTTTATATGATATCACATAATTCAAATCCATTACTTGCACAGAGGGTCCACCTTAGACATGTCATTGATGTTATATGCCCATACACATGCGTTACTGTTACTAGGTATATCTACATATACTATCCCCAGCTATGGCACATACTTATTGGACATACCATGCCACTGACGTAACGGTTACGTATGACATTGTTCTGTTTTAGCATAGATCATTGCATCCCCTTGTGAAGATTGTTCTGGAAGCTGTTTACTCAGTGTGGCTCACTGCTGACGCATCTTCTACAAGCTGATTAGTACGATCAGCTTAGAGACATCACTACATAAATACCATTCCCCCCATCAATTTTATGCATGGCGGACACTTTTAATGACTGCAAAACAGACTATGCATACACTGACATGGCCATTAATACAGAACATACTATACATACAGTTAGTAAGCATGCATACCTTGATATCATCATTCTGGTGTTTCTCTCTCTATCTCGCTCTTCTGTATCACTCTTTCCAACAGTTATACGGTATGGAGCATACAGTTTGCATATCTGGCCCAGAAGTCATCCCCTTATATACATCTATATTCGCAACTATGTGGTTTACTGTGTCGCCAATTGGTGGTCCGGGTGCTTGACTAATGCACGATGCATTTCAGCTGTGCAGCTACTCCATTCACCAATTACATGGCAGCAGTGGGGTATAATTGAATTCTCCACCTGGGCGTGCGGCGCCATTTGCCCTGCCCCTGGGGGAGACGGCCTGCATTTGTGCTCTTTTGTTGTGTGTAATTGCAACTGCTTTGTGTAGAGGCCCAAGTCTATTTTGGGGTCATGTCCCTGTGGGATTTTGTGTGATGAGCTTTCGAGTATGTTTTTCTACCTGTGACTGTACCTGTCATCCCACTCCATCTGATAAAGGACTATTGCAAACACCTGTAACATGCGCCCGTTTGTTCCGCTATACGACGGATACAATTTTGCATGGCGCCTTTAAATGTCTCTCTCACAAGGTATGTCAACGGTTCCAGCAGATGCTTATTTGACCTAACTAGATGTTTGGGCTGTGGATTTATGGTCTGTAATGCTATTGTTTGTGACAGTGTGGGGGATGTAGGCAGGTGTACGTGAAAGTATACTGATTTTGTGGGGCTTGCGATTTCTACGTAGTCCATATATATGTGTGTGGCCCTTCCCTACTATTACAGAGCTATCACTTAATAGACTTCTGTTACAGGAATTTACTTAATGGGCCGTTGTTAATTGTTTTTATATGGTATGCAGAAAGTGCGGTTGATACTTCCATAGGGCTCCCGGATGTACGGCGTATATGTGCAGGGATATTTTGTAAATGAAGCGCTTATCCCATGTATGTCTGTCCCAGATATTTGCAGTCATTGCAGTGGTGTTGGTGTCAGACCCTCTGTCACATGGCTTGCCACCTTTTCATATGCGGCTACATAGTTGGACACTTGTGGGGTCATACATAGTGATGTTTTAAGTAGGCGTGACATATATGGCCCACGGTCCAGGTACACAGGATAGCTTACATACTTTCTACATCCTCATTACATACCTATTAGTTCTTGGTCCTTCACTACTTATTGGTTTTGCATGTAACATTTCCGTTTTCTTACGGCTACAGGCATGAGTAGTATTTCCTGCAACCACAGACATATTATGTGGGACATACTATTATTCCTACACTCACGGATTAGTTGCCCTTTCTAATGTTTCATGTCAGGCACCGCCTGTGTCCAGGGGGGGGGGCTGTCCCTCCCAATGTGGGACAGGTGTTTGCACTGCATGCCTACGGATTAGCTATACCCGCATTCCTACCGTAATCATCTACCTCCCGAAGAGTTTGCCACCTACAGACACACTATGCAGACACACACACACACTTGAGTCAGCTGACGTGGAACACACATGGCACTTCAACACACACACATACACAGGCTACATCACTCCACAACCACAGTTGTACCATTGCACCTACATTGGACCACACCACCGACAGCGGTGACTACATGTCCCACTTACTATGCGTCCTATTGCTGCAGCAGTTCTACTGTTCCAGTACTGTGTTCTTTCTGTCTTTTTATCCTCCTGAAGTTTACATTATTGATCGGTGTGTGACATGTTCCATAGTTGGCAGTATCCTGTTTATTTGTACCTCAAAGGTGTTTAGATTTATATTTGCAGATGCCAGTGACCCCTTGTATATCGACATATATCACACTATAAGCCCTTCTTCTATCTGTATTATTATATGTAATAGATATATGTATATATATATATATATATATATATATATATATATATATATATATGTATGTATATATATATATATTTATTTATATATATATATATATATATATATATATATATATATATACACATATCTCGACAGGGGTGGGGGACAGGCACACCACGCCTTCATCAGGTGTTTTGTCAGTATAATGTGTTTCCTGACCCCGCACGCTTGTGTTCATACTCGTCAAGCATTGGCTAACACCTGCCATAGGTTAAGATTACCTCCTCATCCCACTTTATATGGACAGTCCTCTTGTGCAGTTGTGTCTCAAGTAAATATTTGTGAATATAGGAATGTCGCAAGTGACTTTAACAAACATTCCCTGGTGTTTATATCATAGTTGCATGACACAATTTATTTGGTATTCGACTCCACCTACATGTTACAGGACATGAACACGTACCTGTGACCATTACTAGACTAAGCTTTTTATCTAA
>NC_056751.1:305741746-305789410 GCF_019279795.1 Protopterus annectens | reverse complement strand
GGGTTTAAAACAGGGAAAAGGCAAAATAATATACAGTCCAAGTATGAGAGTTTTGTCTGACTCTATACAGTAAGCAATTTCTTTATATAGTGTTTACAATCAGCTTTTGCCCACCTTACTGACGTGGTCGGTCACCGGGCATTTCCATCACTATGGTCCGCAATATTCTATACATACATGGGTGCTGAGGTCATGCTTTTAAAATGTTTTCCCATGAGAATAACACAGCCTTGCAAGGCACCTGGTCAATTACAGTGTCCTTCTGTAATTGTAGCTGTTTCAAGGACCCTGGACTGTTCCGATACAATAGTCAGTTCATTTCTTAATACGTTCCTTTGTCTCTCTGGTAAGGAGTTGTACTCTATCTTCGATAGACCTCACAAGGCCATCCTCCTCAGGGGAAGGGAGGATGTTATGCATGTACATACATTTATTTTTCTGTAACCCAGCAGATAATTAATGCTGAGAGACATAAGCCTGCTGTACTGGTTACTGCCAGGGTCAGAGTTCGATCACACTGCAGCTAAGCTTCACCAATTACATGCATGATCATTTCTACTGCCATATTGTACGGTACAATTCAATGCATTATACAGTATTTTGCTTCTAAACTGGCACTTCATATGTGTTTCTATATATATTTTTCTAACAACATCCATCCGGCCATATGCATGTTATTCCATCCTTGACCTTGATCATGTGTATTAGGCCGTCTGGAAAGGCTACTCTCCACCAGTGATGTCCCACCTTGGCCTTCTGTGCCTGTGGCACCCTGTTAGGACGTCCTGTTTGGTAGGCACATGTTCCGCTATATGTGTTTGACTTCTCTGCATAGCTAATCATCGATGCGGTGGTTCAACAACCCGACTTGTCCACATGTGTACAGTTATGTGCACTGTGGCATGTGCAAACCTATATGGTTTGGACGGGTACATACCACATGCGGGATGTACACATTCTGCAGACACATTCACATGCAGCCATTTGCATATCTGTACCTGAGGTGGGTTGGTGACATGTGGGGTACATATTTTCCCGCGTGGCACTGCCTAACACAATACTTCTTACCACATTTCAGGTATGCCCATTGTGTGTAGGTGTGTAGCTGCACAAGGATGCTAGCTGGTTTGGGTGCACAGGCGTACATGGGTGGGACTTACATGCTACAATGGGGCTATTGTGTATTACATCTGCATGCATGGGTTCTGCTTCTGGATATTACACTTAGACATATGCCATCCTGTGTATGCGACAAACATGTTGCTGGGTGTGGGACATGTTGCTATGCACATGTTTGCCTGTGTTTAGGGTATCTTGGTTCCTTCCTGTTGTTATGTCGACACAGCTACCCGGCTGTGTACTCTCACTACTGCTTGTGACCATTATGGTTGACACCTTTTCCAATGCCCATAGTGGGACATCTTTTGTGGAAACATCGGATTTTGCAGGACAACACATACCCACAGCAAGTGGAGTTGACAGAACTTCACTTGTTTGCCATAATATATGCTTATTCTGTTAGTATTTGGGTTCCTTATTCAGTTTCTTATGCCATGTATGTGTTTCATATACAAAATATATGTTTTATGCTACTATTACAGGTATATTGCGGGAATATTTTTGGCAGGAAATCTCAGGTCATTTGCCAGTTTTTCGATTTTTGGCGGGACACAACTGTCCAATGAGGGACTGTCCATAGTAAAGTGGGACAGCTGGTAACCCTGGTGACCATGCCCATGTCGCTACTGGGGTTGCCACATTTTCCAGTGGCCAAGGTGGGACATTTTCGAGACTCACATCAGATTTTACAGGCCGACACATACCCACGGTCACTATATAGCATAGAACTTCACTTGTTTGCCTAAATAAAAGCTTATTGTTGTAGCAGTTTGGTTGCTTATTCTGTTTCTTGTGACATTTAGGTATTTCAGTTACGGAAATAACCATTTCATGCAACCATTACATTAAATACGGGATATCATTATGTCCTACAATCTTAGCACATTTGCCGTTTTTAATATTTTTTATCGGGACACAACTGCCCATAGAGGGACTGCCCCTCGCAAAGTGGGACAGGTGGTAACCTTAGTCGCTACTCCTATGTCGGTGCGGCGCGCTGACATGCTGCGGTACACCTTCTCTGGGTATGCCTACTGACGGTGAATTGCGGGACAAACACGGTGTTACGCGTATCCTTTGTTCCTTGGACGGGTACACTTGGGGCTTCGTGGGTTGTATTTGCTTCTCCGTTTTGTTGGGATGGGTACTATGTTGCATACTCTACGTGCGTTTCATTCTGCACGGGCCCTGGCTGCTGCCATTACTATTATGGGCGGACCGTGGCAGTCAGCACATTAGGTTGCTCATCGCCTGCCGGCTTAGCCACGCCTCCGGACGCATCCTACTTGGGCTCGCTCACGTACACTACGCACGTGTCTGTGGTTGCGGCGCGCTCTCATTACTATGCATATGGCGCTACTACGCCGACTATTCACTGCACCACCGGTGCAGGCCTTACACCGGCCTTGCGCCGAGCTTCATGAATCCCGGGGCATAACTTCAACTTCTATTTTTTTTTAATTTCTACTTGACTAATCTTCTGTTCTACATTTCCTTTTTGTGATCTTAATTTTTTTTATTCTGAAATTTTCCATATCTGGATGGCTTTGCCTGTATTTCTCTTTGAATATCTTTGGGGTGCTTTTTTGTGTTGATTAGCTTTGTCTTTTGCTTAATATTGCACCATATCAGATTTCTCTTTCATTCCCATAATATTCTGTATGGCTGTTGTTATTTTCCTTAAGTCTCTGCATCCAAAATCCCACTCTGTTATTATTTCTTGACCCCCCTTGCTTTATCATCATCCCTTTCCACTTAGAATTGTAACTTTCTGCTTGTGTTATGATGTATATGAACCTTATCCGTGTAGCTGTAAAATGTCCCTTCATATCATGGAATCCTAAACCATCTTGTTCTATTGGAAAGATCATCTTATCCCACTTGACCCTTGCTCTTCCCACCCCCAGATAAAATCTTTCAACTCTTTAATTACTGTCCACAACTTCTCTTCTGTTTTTTTTTTTTTAATATTTCTTCCCTCCTAGCTCCAAACCTTCCATGGGTATACCATCTAGTCCTGGAGACTTTCCTGCAGACTGAATATATCTCACTGATTTTATCTCATCTCCTCCTATCTTCTCTGTACCATGGGGAAGCTGTTTGCACATGTTTTCCTAAAGAGGCTCCACATTCTTGCAGACAGAGATTACTCCAAGTCTCAGTGTGGGTTCAGAGCTGGACAGTCTACTGTAGACATGACTTCCTCTGTTAGGCAACTACAAGAAAATTGCATGGAGCAGAACAAACCTCTGTGTACTGCCTTCACTGATTTGACAAAGACATTTGACTTTATCATTAGGAAAGGTCTGGTTACAATTCTGGCAAAGATTGGCTGTCCTCCAATACTGCTTAGCATTTTATTAAAACAACTTTATTGAATCATCACTTGTGACATAGGCAAATTTACATTTATACAAAAGTAATCAAATTGTATTAAATTAACATTAACAAACATTATACTTCATATATAGTGTGATATATCATATGACCTAAGCAACATTACATAAATTATTCAGTTCCTGCTCCCCTTTTTTAAACAAGAAACATCTTTATTAAACCATCACTTACAATATAAGCAATCATACATTTATATAAATGAAAATGAACTACACTAACACAGTCCTAGTTGCAAGCATTTTACATCACAAACCATACTGGCACACTTCCAGTTACAAACATTATACATCACTTATTATCTACCCAATCAATTTCAGTCAAACATTACATAGCTCATTTAAGTCCTGCCTTCTTTTAAACCTCATTCCTCCCCTGTATGTATTGTTCCCACAATTCTCATTTTTTCTTATGTAGTTTGCTCCTACCCTTTTATAAAGATCTCAGTTCCAGTTGTTTTATCTCTGTTACTATATTCACTACTTCTAAAATAGTTGGTTTAGATTTTGATTTCCATTTTCTAGCAAATGCTTTTTTGGCAGCCACCATAATTAGACACATCAAGGCCTTACCATGTCTAGGCAATTCCGATTCTGTATCACAGCTCAAAAAAATCATCCCCCTTGTCACACTAATCCACCCACCCACATTTCTGACAGTGCATCCCACAGGGAATCCTTAAAGCCCACCAACCCACCACATTTCCAGAAAATATGTTCCCATGTATCTCGTTCTTCCCTGTCACACCTCCAACATTTGCTATTTACTTGAGTAAAAATTCTCTGGAGTCTACTTGGGGTATAAAATTATCTATGTAAACATTTTGAAGCAAAAATCCTAACTCTACTAGATTTTCTTGCATATTTGAGAGACATACAATATCCTCCCATTGTTTCTTTGTGAATTGCTTATCCAGTCTCTCTTCCCAATCCTCTCTAATCTCCTTGAATTGATTCTTATAGTTATCATGCAATGTTTTATATGCTCTACTAATTATTCCTATGTTAATGGCAGCTTCTGTTCTAGATTCTGCTAGAAACTCTACCAGTGCTGATCCTTCATTTAGGACCTTCCTATTTCTTTCTTTTTGCCTCTACTCTGATATCAATCCTTGATAGAGAAGGCAGTCTCTAACGTGCAGTCCAAATAAATTGTTGGCCTCTTTCCAGTCTATTACCTTTCCCTCTCTAGTTGTTTGCTCCCAATACCTTGGTTCCTTTGCCAGTTTTCTCCAATAAATTCCAGCCCGCTCTTGCCTATTGTCTATATCCTTAATTGCAGTCATCCCTATCGGCAGAATCTCATTTCTCCATTCCCGTGTTGGCTTAGTTCTTAGACTACTTTCTGCTACTTTATGGATATAATATTCTGTATGATTATTGTTATTTTCCTTAAAAGCCTGCATTCAAAATCCCAGTATCTCCCTGTTTCTTGAGCTTCAACATCATCCCTTTCCACTTCGAATTATAATTTTCTTTTTGTGCTATGTATAGGAGCCTTAACTGTGTAGCTTTAAAATGCCCCTTCAAATTGGGTAATCCCCAATCCGCCTTGTTCTACTCAAAGAAGCAGCTTATCCCACTTGACTCTTGCCATCTTCCCCATCTGGATAAAGTCCTTCAGCTCTTTATTAATTGCTATCCAAAGCTTCTCCTCTGGTTGATAAAAATATGCCTGTATAAGACTAAAGGGACTAAAAACATTTTAACTGTTTGTATCTTACTATCCATATCCATATAACAAAGCTTCCATTTTCTCAGTTTTTGTATTATCTTTTGTTTAGTCTCTTCCCACATATCCTTAGCTGCCACACCAGAATCATTTTAATCCATACACCTAAATATTTCATTTTATCATGTCCCCATAAATATGGATATTGCTGAACCAGTTTGTGTGTGGGTACATAATTTACCACTATTGTCTTTGTTTCAGCTTCATTAATTTTGTATCCTGAAAAGATTTGAAACTGTCTCAAAATGTTCCACAACACTGTAATGTCTCTTTCTGCTTTTGTCAGGTATAAAATAATATCATCTGCAAATAGAACCAGATTTTCTTGACTACCATACCACTTATATCCCTGAATTTCTGAGTCCCTTATTTTCTTGGCCAGTGGTTCTAAATATAATGTAAATAACAAATGGGAAAGAGGACACCCCTGCCTGGATCCTATGCTCAAGCAGAAATTATCAGAAAGGACCCAACCCACTTTAATTTTTACCTCTGATTCCTCATATAACCTCCTAATCAAACTTATATATATTTTTCAGGAAATGCAAATGCTTCCATTGCCCTGCTCATAACGTGCCAGCTTACTCTGTCAAATGCTTCCTCTGCATCAAGACCCACCAACAGCAATGGTATCTTTTTACATTCTGCTTCCAACTGGATCATCAGTGTTCTGTTAATGTTGTCAAATGTTTGCATCCCCTGCACAAAACCACAATGATCTATATCTGTCAATTTTGGCATTACTTTTGTCATTCTTTTAGCCATTATAGACATGAATACTTCATAATCATGGTTTAGCATTGAAATGGGCCTATATGAAGCTGGGTCTAATGGATCTTTACCCTCTTTAGGTATTACATCTACTTCTGCTTTCTTCCAGGATGTTGGTACTTTGCCACCTCTTAAAATACTGTTAAACAAAACCTTCCAGATCATTATCAGTCTTTTCCCTCCTAGCTTTCAAACTTCCACAGGAATATCATATATTCCTAGGGACTTCCCTGTAGATTGGTTAAACATCACAATTTTTATCTCATCTCCTGTTATCCTAATGGTTAGTAATTGAGCCCCATCTACCTCTAACCTTGGCATATTTAACTCTTCCATAAACATTTCCATTTGTATATTTTCTAGATTTCCATATTTCTCTGTTTTATACAGACTGTCATAGAATTTCAGAAATATTTCTAATCCTTCTACAGGATCTATTGTTACATTCCTTGTTATAGGCTCCCTTAGCTTAGAGATAGCCCTTTCTATTTTCTGTTGTCTGAGTCATTGTACTGAAAGTTTTTCTGCTCTACTGTTATTATCAAAAAACAGTTGAATATCAGCAATCATTCTAAACTTGTGCATATTATTGAGTTAATCCCTTATTTTCTGTTTAGCATTCTGCAATTGATCCTCTTCTTGTTCTGTGAGATCCCTCCTATTCTGCAATACTTTAAGATTTGTCAGTCTCTCTCTAAATAATTCTTGCTAGTTCTTAACCATAGCGTCCTTTCTTTTAATTTCACCCTATTTTTAATCTCCTCCTTAATTTATCCCACTCCCTAGCTATATTTTCAGAAGAAATTTCTGTCCTCTCTAATAGCTCCTGAATAATTCCTCTCTTTTCAGCAGATAGGTGGGAAAGTGCCAATGTCTATTTTTTATTTAATTACCCTGTGTTTATATTTTAGTTATTATTCGCACATGATCTGAAATAGTTATTGGGTGCGTATCAAGAACTTAAATTAAATGCACATGTTCCTGTGAAATGTAAATTCTGTCTAGACTAGCCCAGTTTTTACATCTTGGGAAATAATACATAAATTTACTCGGAACTCCTATTACTGAATTCACATCTTCCATGCCAAATATTTTCATAAATTTCTTCAAAAATCTACCCTCCTTTGATATACTTTCCCTTCTGAGCCTCCAGACACATCTTCACTGTTGCAAATCACACTCCCGTACCCACCTAGAAGTAATATTTCTTGCTGAAAACTGATTATTTCTTCCAGAATTTCTTAAGCTGAATTCTAGCAGTTTTAGGTGGAATATGAATACATGCCAGTATAATCCTATTCCCTTGCTAGTAGCCCCTTAGCACTACAAATCTGCCATTATTATATTTTTTATTCTCTTCTATCACTATTGAAGCTTCTCTTGCAATTTTCCTTTGTCCCAGGTATTCTGCTGAATAACCACCCTGAAAACCTTTCTTTATCAAATTCACATGTTCAGTTCTTTGTAAGTGTGTCTGCTGTAACATAGCTGTTTGCACTCTACATTTTTTAATATAGTTCACTACTCTTTTTTTTTTTTTTTTTTGCATTTATTTGTGAGACCGGTGACATTTAAAGACATTACAGAAAGCATTATTGCATTACAAAGTTATTATTCCCACCTTTTACGGATAACATATTTTTTGTTAAATGTCCAGTTCCAGCTTTTGGTTAGATGCATACACTATTTGACAGGTTGAACTTTTATACAGCTGTTTCTTGTCATATCCCTTTGAGCCTATGTCACATCTTACAAAATGTTTTTGTTTATTGAAAGCCCTCAAAAAAACTCCCACACCCCTAATACCATCCTAAAACCTTTTAACTTAATATTAGCACAGAAAACTATGTACGTCTTCAAATACTGAAGTTTTACCTTCCTAATAGGGACAAAAGTTCCAAACTGACAGCCACACTCAGACATGTGAGTTAACCTAAAAGAAAGGTTAAGCATGCTAAGATGCATGGTGCAGCCTGTGCCTCTACCAAGAGCTAACTGGTTTTGTCTTTTCTTTATAGCTCTCCCAGCCGGGAAAACCCATGAATGCTTTCAGATAAAATTATGTTCCAGCTAATTTCTCTTCTCAGTTTTTTTCCCTTTAGCCAATCACTCTTCACCAGCCTGTAACCGGTTTGTCCTTATCAGATTGTCTCCATGGAGACACGAGAACCAGACAGACAGTTTCTCTTTATTAGATTGTTTCCATGGAAACATGAAGACCAGCTGCAGAATGGCTACTGAGCATACATGTTGTTGCTAGAAAAAAAGCCTCACAATATCCACTATTCCTTTTCATTTACTTACTTACTCTTAAAACGTGTTACTAAAGCAATCTAAGTTCCTTAATCCAGACATTTCCCCATGCAAGAATGAGAAACACACATTGATTTTTCTTTTGTCATGCTCTTTTAACCAGTCTTTTTTCACTGCATTGCCAACATTTCTTAAAACTGAACAAGAAGAAAGAGAAAAGGGAGAAAGAAAAGAAAAAAAACAGCACCTGTTTACAATCCCCACTACACTTAAAAATAACTGAGAAAGCTTTACTTTATAGCATGCAAAGAAACCATACACCACAAAAGTAGAGGTAGTAAGAAAAACATTTCTTAACTTTCTCCCTCTTCTTCCCCTCACCAAAGCATTTCTGGACATTAATGGCATGAAGTAGGGCATATGCTTTAGAGTCCTCCACAAGTCCAATAAACTTGAAAAAAGTCCAGTATTTCCAGATGTTTCTTATGTCATATTTCACACATATAATTATTGCATTGAATCCCACTGGTTTTATTACTGTTCATCTCCAGCTCCCAAATCCTGACAATTCCAATGTATTCTCAATTCTTCTAGTCATCTCTCATGCTCCCTTCCTTCACTCCATTTTCCATTGAAACACTGGAAAAAGTTTCACGGGTACAGTCTCTCTGTGGTCTTTATTACCAGAAGAACAAGAAACAGAATCTCTTTCTATTTCACAGCTCACTTTTTGTTGGACAAACTTTTGTATTTCCTCCTTAGCATGTACGTCATCAAAAAATGATTTTGTCCCTCCAGATAGCTGTGTATAGCAGTTTGAATCTCATACCTGCATCTCAACATTCCCTGAATAGTGGAATAAATTTGCTTCTCTTAAGTCTGGTGTACAATGAGTAATCTTTCTTCACAAACACTCTACTGTTTCTCACTTTTAGTACTTTGTCCTAGTGAGTGCCACAGTTTTGTCAAAATCAGCTTTACTATTAAAAGTCTAGGTTGCTTTCTCATAGCTGGGTTTGGAGCATACACACAATGTGCCCTTTTAACTAACAACTCCTGCTGTGGAATACCAGTCAATTTGCTTATTTACACTTTCATAAAATTAATGCAGTCTGTTCTTTCCAGCTTCTCTGGTATAGTTGAGAATCTCAGATTTTCCCTACATGCTCTGTCCTCTAACTCTATTTTCTGAAACATCTCTTCCTGAGTAGTTTCGTATTCAGCCTTTTCTTCATTTTGACCTCTGATTTTTGCAACTTTGTCACCTCATCTGAATATTTGTTTAAAGCTTTTTCCAGCCTTTTGTTGTTTGTGTTGATATACTCCATCAGTGTTTTGTTTATTTTAACCAGGTCTGTGTGCAGTTGTCTTATATCTTTCTGTTGGTTACTGGAATTCAAGCCTGGAGGTTGCATTGCTTTTTGCTGAACAGCTGCAGAACTTTCCCTAGTCAGTGTTTCTTCCTCACTTTTTGTAGCTGATGTTTTTTCATGTCCTCTGCATTTCTTTTTCCTGGCATCCAGGCAGTACACTTACTAGCCAGTTATTGAAATTTACCCATAAACACAAGTCTACTCGCCTCCTCTGCTGAATTTCTGTTTTCACACTGGGAGAGCTAGAATTAAGCTGTTACTCAATGTGCAGCCATAGTGGAAGTCCCTAAAATACTGCTTAACATTATCAGGGCCTTCCATGAAGGCATGAAGGACACCATCATGTAAAATGGATCCACATCTGAACCTTTCAAGATTCTCAGTGGAGTAAAGTAGGGTTTCTACTGGCTCCAACATTGTTTGGTATTTTCTTTTCAGTTCTGTTGAAATTTGCTTTTGGAACTGCTACAGAGGTTATCATTCTCTGAAACAGAATGGATGGCAACCTCTTCTAACTTTTGAGACTTAGATAGAATACCAGGGTGCTTAGGAAGTGTCTAATGGAATTCCTGTTTGCTGATGACACAGCTATTATGGCTCACACTCAGCAAGAACTTCACTCATAACTCACTTTCTCACAATCAACACAAAGAAGACCCAGGTGATGGGCCAAAGTGTGGGCAGTGAGCCATCAATCATGGTGATTGACTATGAGCTGGAGGCTGTCCATTATTTTATTTACCTAGGCTCTACAATCTCTGACAACTTGTCTCTTGTCAGCGAGATCAACAAGAGCATTGGAAAAGCTGCCACAATGTTTAGCAGATTGACAAAGAGATTATGGGCTAATAATAAGCTCACTATACACACTAAGGTGCAGGTTTACACAGCCTGTGCTTTGAGCTCATTACTGTATGCCACTGAAACATGGACAATGTGCAAAAACAGGAGCAGCAGCTCAATGTATTCCATATGCGCTGCCTTAGGTGCATACTTGGTGTCTCATGGCAGGACAAGACCCCTAACAGCACAGTGCTTGACAGGATGGGCATCACCTTCATTTTCACCCTCCTGAAACAGATATATATATATATATATATATATATATATATATATATATATATATATATACACACACACACTGGTTGGATCATGTCTTATGCATCCCAGATGGCTGAATACCAAAAGATCTCCCTTTTGGAGAGCTGGAGTCTGGAAAGAGGCTGAAAGGGTAACCAAAATTGTGCTACAAGGACATATGTAAGCATGACCTCAGTGATCTCTCTATCAGCATGAAATGGTATTCTTTTGCCTCAGACAAGATTGCCTGGAAACAGGAAGTGAAGGAAGCTCTCACTATATATGAAACCACCTTGGCAAGCAGATCAGAGGATAAGAGGGCCCTCAGGAAGATTCATGCTCATGATACCAGACTGACATCTGCCTAATGCTGCCCAGATTGTGAAAAGGACTGCCACTCCCGGATTGGGCAGCATAGCCACAGAAGACAATGCTCAAATCAGTCCAGTTGAGGCACAAACCCATGAATCTTTGGGATCGAAGGATGCCTACTACTACTACTGCTACTACTATTACCACTACTACCTTCTATGTTAACTGTTAATTGTTGAGCCTCATCTATCTCTAACCATGGCATACTTAAGTTTTCCCTAAATATTTCCATTTGTGCTTTTTCTTGATTTCCACATTCCTCTGCTTTACACAATTTTTTGTCAAATTTTCAGAATATCTCCAATACCTGTACAGGATCTCTTGTTATTTTTCTTGTCATAAGCTCCCTAAGTTGGGCAACAACCCTTTCTGCTTGTTGTTCTGTTGCCTAAGTCATTATGCTAAGAGTTTTTGTACTCTGAAATTATTATCAAAAACAGTTGTTTAACAGCAGTCTTTCTAAAGTCATGCATATTATCCAGATATTCCCTTATTTTCTTTTTAGCACTGCATTTCTATTTCTGCCTCTTCTTGTTTTGAAATCCCCCTTAGTCTGCAATACTTTAACCTTTGTCAGCCCCTATAAAATTCTTGTTACTTCTTAACCATATCTCTTTTTCTTTTATTTCTAGCATATGTTTAAACTCTACTTTCATTTTATCTTACTCATTAGCTATAACTTCTGAAGAAATTTCCATCTTCCCTAGTAACTCTCAAATAATATTCATTATCCAGTCCTTAAATTCCTCTTGTTTTAACAGGTAGGTTGGGAAGTGCAAATGTCTTATTTTTAATTCATTACTCTGCATTTTTATTTTAGTTGATATTGGCACATGATCTGAAATAGTTATTGGATGCGAGCCAAAGCTTTCAATTAAATGGTCATGTTCCTGTTAAATATAATTTCTGTCTAATCTAGCCCAGTTATTGTATCTTGACGAGTAATATGTAAATTTTCTCTGAGTTCCCACTACTGAATTCATAACTTCCATAGCCAAATATTTTCATAATTTACTTCAGAAATCTACTCTCTTTTGTTGCTATTTACATACTTTAAGACTATTTTACATGCATACCTACAGAGATACACACATGAGCATTTCCAGTAGCATCTAATACTGTATAGAATCATAGGAGATTACTAGGCTATTGACCCTGAGGTCATTTTAAGCCTAGCCGCTTCATCTTTATGCAATACTATGAAAATGCTAGTCAATACCCCAGATTGTATTTATTGATGACTGCCCATGTCCAGGAGGGTTGTGGGCACTATATCCAGTAAGAATTTACAATGCCCCATTCACTCGTCCAGGTTCCTCTTGAACAGTGTCATAGAGAGGTGCTCTGTTTCACATGAATTGGTAGCCTGTTCCAAACATGAGGCACTCACTGGGAGATAATCTACCCTCCAGCATGTCCTATTTAAGTCGTAGGCCATATTTATGTCCCTGGAATGGGTAGCCCTAGTCCCATTTGATATATTGATATGCAGCAAGTTCATTAGGTTTGGGTCTTGGATTGCTTTATAGGCTAGGCATAAGTTTCCCCTAAGAAGTCTACATGACACAGAGTATAGTGACAGGGACTTTAATCGGTCTGTGAAAGGCATGTGCTGGAGCTCCTTGATCTTCTTTGTTAGAAACCTTTGAGATCTCTCCAGTTGCTGCAGGTGCTTTGTATGGTACATGTCAAATGGGGCATTATACTCAATTATGGGCCAGACGATTAGTGGCGAGTATAGAGGGGTTATAATGTCTTTTGCTCTTGAGGTGATGCCTTTACTAATAAGGTGTGGTACATAGAAAGTCTTCCTTACTACAGTTGACAGATGGTGGTCGAAGTTAAGGTTGAAGTCAACTTGTGATGTCTTGTCCCTTGCCACTCTGTGGGTACTTAGAGTATTGTGGTTGATCTGATAGTGTGAAGGGACATTGTTTGTGCTGAAGGGAATTATGATGCATTTCTATGCATTCAGTTTGAGACCATGACTAATACACCAGTTGTTGGCCTGAGTGAGACCCTCCTTGAGTATAGTGACATCATTTGGGGATTCAATGATTGCACCTAGTTTGCAGTCGTCTGCAAACTTGGTCAGCCACAACTCCTTAGTTTTTACCTGGACTTCTAAGAAGTATAAACCAAACAGTAGGGGGCCCAACACTGACGCCTGCAGCTATGAACATATATGAAATTTCTAGAAGGCATACTGACAAAGTACTGAGAGGTTTATCAACTCCAGTAGCCATAATAAAGTTTAAGCAGTAATTACACATGGGATTTGATTGCATTTTGTTTTAGTGCTTTGTTCCAGGAGTTAAGTACAAATAACATCTTGAATGGCATTTAGGATAATGAACTGCCATATTGCTATAGCAGTCCTGAAGAAATCTTGCACATTAGTGATGATACCTCAGTATAGAGTAATGCTGTGACTTTGAAAGATTTTCTGCCACTGGTCATGGAAAACACTGATCCACAAGGAACAGATTGAGGTGCAATGGCAAAGGAATCATTAGAAACTATTTTACAGACTGGACTTTATATACATACTGACGTTCATTGTGATGTCAAAAAAACACAAGTGTTATGCTAGAAAAGCAAACATTAGCTTTGAAGAAAGGATTTGTTTTACTACTCCAGACAGGGCTGAAAAACATATGGGTCAGAAGAAGCTGCAGCTTAAAGGCACAGTTACTGAGGAGATGGTGGTCTGAGCTAATTTTCATAATCAGACATTCTGTATGAACTTCATTTCCAAATATGTATCATTTTCTTCTGATGGGGTCTACTCAATGGAATTCATATGGACTCAAGATACATAGGTCCTTACCTATAACTATCCTACAATAAGTGTGTGCATCCTGCAATGAGAATGCATGACTATGAACACTGCTACCCTGACCCCATCAGGAGTGTGCCTTGTAAGTATAGATCTCCTCACTGCTGGCCCTTTCTTGAATATGAATGTCATGACAAAACTTTCCAGCACAACATTTAATAAACTAAGAAGGCTTGCACAAGCCTTAACCAAGCATCTGCTGCATCACTTTAATTTCTTGCTGTATTTTGGGGGAAAGCCTCCCCCCAAGACTGGAAAATAGATCATGTCATGTCACTTACTTCAGTGCATGAAAATAGTACCTAAACATCTCAGAAAAAAATGCAAAATGATCAGTTTCACTATTGCACTGTGTGAGTATTTTGACTTTCTCTTTAAAAACAGAATTGTGAATTACCAATAAAGTCTGGCCTCCAAATCCACTTCTAAGAAAGTCTTGTCAAACAAACCTGATGGAAGATTCATGGTACATGCTTACCTGTTATGGACATGAGTAAGTCAGCAAACATAATTCTCTAGACTGGATGGATGGATAGATGACTAAATAAATAACAAAATAACGAAGTACAAAGAAGACTTAAGACTCAATACCCAACACTAGACCGTTTCAGTAACTGGCTATATCTTGCTGTCTGAGACAGCTCCAGAACTAGTTTGCTTACCCTACCCAAAAAGTACTAGTTAAATGTACTCTTAAAAAATTGACTGCTGTAATCAGCCCCTACCCAAAATTCATTGCTCAGCCACACCCCCATCATTCTATATATCCGTTTGTTTGTTTACTTTTTTGTATGTTGTTTTTATTAATTTTCTTGAAAAGATTAGACCAGAGGTTATAGTTGTATCTGACACTGCTACCAGTGTGTTACGTACAGCTATGATGCCAACCACAATTATCTCTAAAAAGGAGACCTAATTACTTTATAGATGAGATGTAGTTTTTTTTCATTTGTCACTAATTTTGAGCTCTACTAGATTTTGGATTAGAATGTTGTATGAGACTAGTATTTGATACAGCAATACAAGTCCAAGTATTAAGGAGAAATGGGTTAAAGAAGTTTTACTGAAAATCAATAAAAGTTCTCCACCCAGGACAGATGCTGGAATATAAGAAAATCTGTTTGTTCACTATTTAGATACTTGTTTCAACATTGTTATAAACTGGATTTTGCCATAATCATGGAAAGAAGCTCATGTGATACCAATTTCAAAGGGTAGTCCAGCTGAGGTTGCGAATAACCAGAGATCAATCAGTTTTACAAGTATCATCGGAAAATCATTTGAAAAAGTTGTGATATCTTGCCTGCTTAACATTAGTAATAATCATAATGATATTCATCAGCATAAATTCTCTAAGAGGAGATCCTTTGTGATCAACCTTGTATGTTTCAACTCTGATATGGTGAAGGTACTTAAAGTTGATATTCTTGTTGATATACCAAGGCATGGCAAAAGCATTCAGTCTGTCTCCCATCATTTTGTAATCAAAGCTATGTAGAAATGGGTTTGAATAATTACACAGTGAGATGGAGTCCTAATTGGGTGTGTGGCATAAAATCTTTAGTCAGAATAAAATGTTATGAATCACAATCATATGAAGTGCTGAATAGGGTCCCTCAAGGAAAGATGATGCAAAGATTGCTTGTATAAGGGAGAACATGAATGACTAGACTGCAGAATTATGTTGATTACTTTTATGTATGGCCATTAACCAATAATGTACCTAAGAGACGTGAAGTAAAGTACTTAGGCAAAGATAATGTTGAATACTCATAGTGATTTACAAAGTAAATTATTATTTTTTTTTTAGTTTTACCAAGGCAGGGTAGATAGATGACAAACAGGGCATCAGTGAAAATATACAATTTAAAAAATCTAAAGCTTTCAAAACGAACACTTGATTTGGTGACAGGATTTTTCTGGACATTAGTAACAAGCAGAATGGCTTGTCAGTCTTCTGACTTCTCCCCCTCCACTCAACCTTAAAAATACATAGCAAACAAAAAAACCTCCAAAAAACAAAAACTGCAGATGCCCATACATTTACAACATGAAATTTATGGTATAAGCTCTTTCGTCCTTAAAATTATACTGGATTTCCTCAGGTATCAGGTACTACAATGACACAAGACAGCTTGGATACACACTACATGCGTACGTGCGTGCACATACACACACACACACACACACACACACACACACACACACACACACACACACACACACACACACTAAATGTACTCCTTACCTAACCCTCACACAAACCCTAAAACACTCAGACACATACACACACTAAATATATTCCGTTAGCTAACCCTTACCCTAACCCTGAAACACACACACACACACACACACACACACACACACACACACACACACACACACACACACACACACACACACACACACACACTTGCACAAAAACTCCCTGGCCAAACATTTACCTTTGTTGACCAACCGGAATTCGCTCACACCAGTGTTCACATAAACTGTCTGATGCTCAATAATAACATCACTGTAGCATCGCACACATGTGCTTCTCTCAGATGAGAAGTAACCATAAATATGTATTTCACATAAACATTTGGTTGAAAGTGCTGAACCCCATTTAATAACATCTGACCATGAATGTATAAGATGTAAGATATAAGATTAGGATGCAAGGAAATAAAATAAAAGAGCAGCATTTACATTCTCCTACCTGTTTTATTTTTTTTTTGAGAATTTAAGGAATAGATAATAGGTAAAAATTTGAGAGTTATTAACACAGAAATCATTCCAGAAGGACCAGTTAGGGCTTGGTATGAAATGAAAATGGCTTGTAAAGGGACAGTAGAATTAAGGAGAAAGAGATCTGGGAGAAACATAAAGTATTTAGAAGGATTGGCAAAAGTTAAAATGTTGCAGAGGAGGGGAAGCTTACAGATTAAGAAAATGAACAGTTGCAGAATGCTAAGCGGAAAATAAGTGACCATTTGGGCAATGTTTATGAATTTATTTAAATTGTAGTTAAAGAACTGTTTCTTGACAATAATCAAAGAACACAGAAATTTTTAGTGCACAGACTTTGGAAATAGAAAGTGGAAAGAACTATAGAAAAACTTGGGGATCTAGTGACAAGAATTCTAATTAGGAATACTGAAGAGATAATATGGATATTTTGGCAATAATATGAAAATCTGGATGGAGCAGAGAAACAGGGAAATCAGGAAAAGAAACATTTGCAACTAGTTTTGGAAACATTAAATATTTCAAAGCTTGGTGAAGCAGAAGCTCAGCAATTAACAGTCATGCTACGTAAAGGAGAAATAAAAAAAGATGTGCCCTGGGATTCATGAAGCTCGGCGCAAGGCCGGCGTAAGGCTTGCGCCGGCCGTGCAGCATATATATATATATATGGAGTAATCGAGCCATATGCATATTAATGAAGGCGCGCAGCCGCCACAGCCACGTGCATAGGAAACGTGCGCGAGTGCAAGGGGCGTATCGAAGTTGCGTAGGGAGGCGTGTCAATGTCGGCTGTCGAGGAGCAGCCTAAACTGCTGAATATTATATTCCGCTAGCAATAGTAATCGTACCTATCAGTGTCCGTGGATACTGAAACGTATGCAAAGCACAGTCCCTGCGAACAGAAAATGAAGAATCAAACACAAATGCACGGTAGAGAATAATGGGTCCCTACCCTTGAACAAATTACATGAAAACTGTGTGCCCGTAGTCCAACGTAGTGTTGATAGCTATACCATGTGGAAGTGAAATGTATCATATGTTAGCGCGCAGCCAGTAGGTACGTCCAGTCCAACGGAGAGGGTCAGCAGCCGACCCATAATGTGAAGGAGGGAACATAGCTGTGCAGATGTGTCCATAACAAAATACACGAGGAGAAATGTAGATATATGTAGTGACCGTATGTCGAATCATATCCCACAAGTCATGTAATAGTCACATACAAAAGGTATGTCCGTATTTCACATACCAAATGTGATAGGAAATAGCATACGCATGTAAATGAAACAGAAGGAGCATATAAACAGCCATAACAATGCGGACACATGTAGGCCGAAAGGAACAGTATGATCCATACTGTCGACCGAGATTACCACCTGTCCCACTTTGCGAGCGACAGTCCCTCTGTGGGCAGATGTGTCCTAACACAAACATGTAAAACTGGCAAATGTCCAGAGAATATAGGACATAATTCTTCCATAGACGTCATGCAATAGTTGCATTAAACATATTTCACTGAACGTATATTACATAAATGTCATAACAAACAGAATAAGATACCGAAATGCTACAAGAATAAGCTTAGATATAGGCAAGAATTGTAAGTTCTATCTGCCGAACTGACCGTGGGTATGTGTTGGCCTGTAAAATATTCTGTGTTCACTGCAAATGTCACAGTAGGGTTACCACCTTTTCAAATGGCCAAAGTGGGACATGTCTGGTACAGACATCATATTTTACAGGCTGACACATACCCACGGCCAGTACAAAGGACAGAATGTAACTGTTTTGCCTACAGAAAAGCGTATTCTTGTAGCAGTTTAGTTGCTTATTTTAGTTCTCATAACATTTAGGTATTTCAGATACAGAATAACTGTTTAATGCAACTATCACATAAAATATAAGAAATAATTTTGTCCTAAAATCTCAGGACATTTGCCATGTTTACAATTACATGTCAGGACACAACTGCCCAAAGAGGGACTGTCCCTCGCAAAGTGGGACAGGTGGTAACCCTATGTCACACTGTGGCCAATTGAAAAGGTGGAAACACAACCGTCGACTGTGGGGAGGCATTGTCCACAGCAGTGGGACATGTGTAAGGAATAGCTTGGACATAGGAAAAGGTGCCATCCTACCAATGAGTACAACAGGCTGGCAAAATATGGAAGGCAACTGTATAATCCGAATGTGTATGTGACACAGTCAAACGGGTAGTACCTGGATACACCAACCAAGTAATGAAAGTGAAGTATGGGTGTGTACCTATGTGCGTGAGGTATAGCATGTGGAAAGCAAACATGGCAGGGTAGTCCACACAACCATAAAGGTACCTGACACATGTAGGGTAGTCAATGTGTAACTCTGGCCATGTCATGGGCCAACAACCAAAGTAGTGCTCTATGGGGTGTGAGGAATTCGCGTGTGAGGGGTGGGTGTTTAATGGTAAATTCCTCAAAGGCAATACTGTGTCGTATGCAGAAAAGGTGAACCGGAGGTGTACGGGGGGCAGAGGGTGAAGTGGAAAGAAACACAACCACATGTAGAAACAGCTGCAAGACAAGCAGACAGGCCATAGTGTAGAACACAATCCCACAAACATGAATATGGAAATATGCGAGACAAATGTATAGATATGTCACCATCACATACCCACAGATGGGTCCTGATGGAACTGGCCATAACAAATGCAACACACCTGGATGCATAATGGCCTACCCAGCATACTCTCCACAACACACAACCTGCCACCATACCAGAATGTCCACCAAATCCAGCCGTACTTGGTCCACTGGTTTGTTGCAGAAACAGCCACACACAGTGATCCCTACGCATATGTAGTAGGTATTGTCACCCTAGGCAGTGTCAGGATTGCAAACCATGTATCCCCTGCATGTAAAACCCCCTGCACATTTTCTTGAAGCCAAAAAAATCTTCGTTATCTAACTTGTTTTGGTCTAGTCCAATTTTTGGGATATCCCTCATGGGATGACCAACTTGTGTAAATAGTAGAATGGGTATGACGACATGATGTGCAATCCAGTAGATATCTGGACACAAGTCAGAACATGCAGTGGAGGTCCATGACACTGTCCAGCCCTAAGTGGGCATGCATAACCTACCACCCAGGATAAAATACCTTCCCGTGACGCACGTGTCCAGACACGAATAGGAGGGAGAATATAACGCACACATTTGCAAAGTGGAAAACGGCATGAGGGTGAGGAAGACACTGATGTAAACAGGTCAACCCTGGTCAAGTGTGAGGGACACTGACTGTGTGCAGTCGTGACCGACCATACCTGTCAACCTGTGTGAGCAAGATATCTGGACAGAGCAGTGAATATAAGTGAGACAAAAGTCCAAAAACATGGACAATCTGTAAAGATAGCTCTTAGAAACATAGACATTTGATAGAATAACAGTTTGCACATTGGCATTAATGTCTGGAGTATGAAGTCTGAAACCCAACTGTCTGTCAGCACGTTCCGACTGTAGTCTGTAATGCTGAGCTACTGCTGTGCCAGAACAGCGTATGACAGGGGTCCATGCCATACCACTCAACTGTCCGGATATTCGCAGAATGACTAGGGTCACCACCTGTCCCACTTTGCGAGTAACAGTCCCTCTGTAGGCAGTTGTGTCCTGTGAAAAAAATTAAGACATAGCAAATGTCCTGAGAGTTTAGGACAAAGTTATTTCCTAATTTTCTTTAATAGTCGCATAAAACAGTTATCTTATATATGAAACTACTATATGTTATGTGAAGTAGCATAAGCAATTCAAATGTTACTAGAATAAGCTATTATATGTACAAAAAAGGTTAAAGTTCTGTACTATGCACGGCTGTAGGTACGTTTTGTCCTGGAAAATCTGACATCTTTACAGAACATGTCCCACTCTGGGCATTTGAAAAGGTGGCAACCCTAAGAATGACCACAGGTTCGCCCCATAGTGTTGGTGTGTGCCTCCGACAATCTGCACCAGTGTGGTAAATAGCTGAGGATTGACGTCACTAAATAATGAGAAATATCCTTAGTTTAAGACTCCACAACCTGCAGAAAAGTCATGCTAATGCAAAACCTAGTATTCTATCAATGTTCTAAGCTTGTAAGAGCAATCGTTAAAATGTGTCCCTAATTGTCCCCCCATCTTGTAGGTTTTGCGCAGGTTTGGTGCTCTAAGAGGTTGAGAGGTATGTTCCATACATATTTACAGTAATAACCCTTCACACTTTAACAACCCCACCCATGATAAGTAATGCCAAAAGAATAAGCTGCTAAGAGGTGCCCAAACACCTGTGTCTATAAACACAGGTAAAACTTCAAAATAGGGAGATAATCCCTGTCCATATGCTTCGTCTGACATTTGAACTCGGCCAGGGAAGTTCTGTTCACCAGGTGGACAAGCCTAAACCCAGATCACTACATGAACACCCTGACAATCAAAGCCCTGTATGTGGCTGGACTATATGCCTTGGTGTTCTGCATATCCTCGGAGTGATTAACAATGCAGCCGGAGTCCACAGCAGTAGGCAATAGGGAATGTGTAATATGTAGTACCACCTTTTTCCCAGAAGGAGAATGGTTGCCTGTGTTGTAGGTGAAGTGGTGAGGCGTATGTTGATGTAGCTAAGTACTATGGCTATGCATATCAATGAGGGAGAACACCAATAGAATAGTGGTTCCAGCATCCGGCGAACGTGAATGCAGTCCAGGTTGACCTACGACCACTGCACATATAACTTGAAAGTGTAATGAATGCGTTCGTGCTGTACACACATTTAAATATGTAAAGGTGAACGTGTGTTTCGCAGCAGTCCGTAAACTGGAATACAGATATGTAACTGTTACGGTCAGAATTATGAAAGTTCACGTATGCACAATTATCTATGAAACATATGTAACCCACAATAAGGATATGCAAGTGCGCCTGCGCGTGTGTAATCCGCTCACAGAATAGAAAATGAATGGTGTTTTCCCCACGTTCTATGTACATGGCTCATACCTGTTAACCCCGTAAAATACGAAACCAGACAAAGCCATGACAACAACTGGTACAAATAGGGACAATCCCCAGATATTGCCCTAACAAACATAGAAAGTGGATAGAATAACAGGTGTGTCACTAGCATGGATTCTCTGAAGGGTATGAAGTCGTAACCTGAAATGTTTGTCATTATTTACCAACGTCAGTCTTTAATGATATGCCACTAACTTGCCAGATAGACACAAAGCTATGAAAAACGGACCAAAGATAAGAGGCAAACAGCTGTACATGCAGCAGAAATCTGTACAGTTGAAAGGTATGATATGGAGATATATATACACATATATCCACAGACATAAACCAAAGCAAATTATGAGATGAGGAATGTACAGACATATGTATATATGTACATATATATATCTATACACACACGATACATGAATAGATATATACACAACAAACATATGTCCCTGTACATATAACACATGTACATAAATAGGTCATGGTATAGCTATTATGGATAGACAGACAGACATGCATGAAAGGAGAATACACCGATGCTTTCCAAACCATTGCCCGGAAAGTACCAGTGTGACAGGGCCTGCAAGTTCTACACGTTAAACATGAATATAGGTGTCCTTTGCAGGACCCCAAAAATTGATCCTGTACGAAGTGCGAACCGTCATCGATGCAAAATATGTCACAGCTGCAACTACGATATAGCTGTCCATGCAACAGTAGCAGGTACAAGGGTAATAACACATGGGTCGATAGAATGTATGACGTATGACCTGATATCTGCAGAGTGGGGAGTGCTCGGAAGTGTTCTCACACTTTATTATCGCTCACATTAAACATGTGTAATGGGTACTGTGGAGGGGTGTCAGGTATGGGAATCATGGGTATGCAGAAATGGACCAAGGTGTTGGTTGGCAGAGATCTCTTAGGTACGCCCCATGGGAGTGATCAATATACCTATGTGGGTATAGCACACGCCTATATTCTCCAAAAAGGTGCAACCCATCTACTGGATATTGTGTAAACCACTGGGGGAAGACATAGGGACCTATATCAGTGTCATGTAGGCGATTATCATGGATGACCATGCATATGACCAAGATGGTAACCATACCTGCTAAAATGTCAAAATAAGACAGCTGGACTAAGGCATAGTACACGAAAGACAAATAGGGACTATATTAAATATACCCCAGACAAAGTCAGAACATTGATAGAATAATTGCGTAGTCAGGAATACGAATGTTATGAGAGTTAGTAATCATGAAATAGAAATGTCAGTCATGATTACCTAACCGCACAGTCCATCATGCCTTGCCAGCAATCTACCAGAAAGGCACATTATCATGACAAATGTAACAGATTCATAGGTCAAACCTCGGGGCGTATACCCATAATGTGTACAGGTGAGAGGTATGAAGGTAACCCGTCCTAATTAAATGTACAGAACTAGTGATACTAGGTGGACAGGTGAGAAGAAAGACGTCAGGACAAATGACAAAACATGTACAAGTCAAAAGCATGTATTTCCACAAATGTGAATGACAACGTATGCCCTGTGAAAGTCAATGTGGAAGGTTAATAGACTCAAAAGACATGTGTCCCTCAGGGTGTCATGCAGTGTCACCGATACAGTGTCCAGTCCCCCATACTCGCACGTGAGCTCTGCCACTGATGGAAAGCGCAAATACCGGCATATACATAAGGTACATGATAGAATAATTAGTGTGGATAAGCACCTGTTGGCCTGTGTGAGGAATATAACCCTCTGGGTGGGTGTGTCCTGCAATAGGAATGTAATGGCAACTGGCCTGTGATGGCGCCATGTATTGTGTGTATTGGTGTAAGAAAATTGATTTCCAGTATCAGAAACATACCTTGCAACTGTACGAATGTGCAGATGTATGCCTCATATGTGTGGTGTGTTCCTCTTACAATCTGTACCTGTCTGCCAAATACCTGAGAACTGACATCATTAAATAATGATAAACATATGAGTTTAAGACCCCAAATCCCTCAGAAAGGTCATACTAATGCAAAATGTATAATACTGTCAACTATCTATGTTTGTAAGAGCAATATGTATAATCTTCCCCTATATGTCCCCCCATCATGTTAGGCTTTGTACAGATGTTTTGCTCTAGGAGGTTGATAGGTATGATCAGAAACAGATGCATGTCTGAGGAAACAGCATTAATGACCGCAAGATAACTCAGAAGGTATGAAAAGTGCTGCAGTAGGAAGTGCAGTATTGGCCACAGGTATGTGCTGACATGTCAAATGACACAGCAGTCTACATGAAGTACCTATAGGGCGTCACCTTTACCAATGATGACAGTGGGACATACCCACAGCCATGCATACACCACAACTAGACATAGCACACAGCAAAGCCTAGGCCATGGTACACAAAGCCTCCAGCGTGTATGGATTGAGTGAGAGTACAGCAAGGAAAGATGACTGCCAGGCTATTCAGCAAACACCCGTAGGGGCGTGCAAGACCGCCCGTAACATGAACATTGCACGGACAATGTTGGGATTTGCAACATACCCCATTCCTATGTGTAAGCTATGCAAATGATGTAATTACGCGATACATGAAACAGTAAGCTGTCCGTGCAAGAGCAGAGTTATGTGCAGAAATGTACCCGGATGTTATGCGACTAACGTTTTGCACATTGCTAAACGGAGCAATGACAGCTGCAAATACAGTATGAATACAGTCGAAGAAGCATGCCAATGTCCAAGTCCAAGGCCAGTGGCGGCTTTGTCCATTGGATATCAATAAACCAGTAGTTGTCCTCTCCCGATCTCTGGTGTGGAAGTGTAGCACAGCGCCACGAGAACGCGCTTCAAAACAAGACATATGTATAATATACATACAAAATGTAGGTTTATTTAGATGTTAGCACGCCATGCAGATGAATGGCAAGCTGGAGACAACATGGCTACTGCGTACTGGTTCTTATGTGTGGAAGCGCTCTGTCAGAGATGTAACGAAGCATTTCTAGGCAATGTGAGGCAAGTGAGGCTGATGATAGTGAATCACAACATGTCATGTCATATGGGCCAAGCCTCTACAGTGTAGTGTAGGTTAAGGGGACTATTAGAGTAGAAGATAGGTGACAACATGAGTGTGTGTGTATAAAACCCTGTAACCTCACCGGAGCAGTGTCACATGTGTGCTGTCAGTACTCAGTGGAAGAGGCGTGTTATGAGCTATCCTAGGGAATGTCAGGAAACTGATGGTGTACGCCATTGATACCACCGATGTGACCTGCAAACCTGCCCACAGTGTGTCTGCACCCATGCATGCCAGTAAGCCCGAGTAAGCATGTGTGCGCACGTGTTAGCCCATGTGCATGTGTGGAGTGTGGAAGAACAAGTAAGCTAGTGTACAAATGGTGAAGCCCGTGTAATGTCGTGTATGCATTTGTAAGCATGTATACATGTGTACTACACACATCACACACATACTGCACACATAGACACACATGCTGCCAATACTACACACATCAGTGAAATGGCACATGGATGGAGAATACATCATCAGAAGTAACAGTGCTGTAAACTATGCTACAGTGATGGTCATAGCTGCAATGCATCATGCCTGCTGATATACACCTGGAAGTAACACACTGTGTGTTAACAGCATGCTAACATCAATACAGTGGAATAAAGCCACCGTGCAGCAGCTCCAGGTTAGTCAGATCCTGCATCAATGTTACACATCACAGGTGGTGGCACAGGTGACATCATATGCACAGGGTGTGGTGTTAACATTTCCAGAGCTGTCATTGAGCCATCCAATGTACACGTAGGTGTGTGTGTGTGAGGGACAATGGTTATTGCATGGCCCAATGGTGGTGCAATGGGTGTGTGTATGTGATAGCCATAGCTGTTTGTGGTAAGTGTGTGTGTCTGCATATACACAGGTACAGCATGTGTCAGCCATATACAGGAGGTTGTGGGACAGTCACAGACTGTACCTGCCAGGCTGTAGAGATCCCCATTACTGGCCATGGACACCCCTCCATGCATCCAACACAACCCAGTCCTGCACCTGTCAATGTCTACACATACAGTCCTGGGATCTGTACCACAACCTGTGGATAAACGTGAGTCTGTAATGTTAACCTGAGGTGCATAGAATTGTCTGTTACTACAGACGGATATGAGCCATACTCACACTCCAGTGTAATAACCACTGCTGACTGTTGCCGAGATCTGCATACGACCATTCAAAGGTGCTGTACTAACATTGTTTCCAATGCCCGTGTAATACCCAGCAACACAATAACTGGTCACTACACATGTATAACCCACGATCACTACAGCACACAGTATGTGCACTATCACAGAGCCATAGCAGATGTACATACATCCAAGGTGCTCACGTACAGATAATGCAGCACATTCAAGAGTGATAATCCCAACATACATATCTATATACCATATACATTTTATATATATATATATATATATATATATATATATATATATATATATATATATATATATATATATATATATATGTAGATAGATACATACACACACACACACACACACACACACACACACACACACACACACACACACACACAAGTGGCAGGGTTGGGAACAGAACACAAACATAAGCACTGTACCACACGACAGCATTACGCAGTTACAGAATCTGCTACCGTGATCAGTGGATCACATGATTCACACAGGCACACGTCTAGCCTGCGGACAGCAGCATCAAAGGCAAAGATGCCGCACGGATGTTATGGAGAGTGAATACTGTAAAAGCAATGTACTGTTGTCATGCAGCTGGAAACACACACACACACACACACACACACACACACACTTGGCAGGGCTGGGAGTCAAACATACACCTAACTACCCTAACACACTACAGCATGATGCATTTACAGAATGCGCTACCGAGATTACTAAGCACAGCAGTCCCAGAGGCAGACATCTAGGTGTGTGTCATCATCCACAAAGGCAAAGACGTTGGTAGGAAACTGCTGTGGTGTGAGGCATCTAAAAGCAAGACTGAGTCCCCAGGCGGATGGGAGCATGCGCGCAAACACACACACACACACACACACACACACACACACACACACACACACTTGGCAGGGCTGGGAGTCGAACATACACCTAACTACCCTAACACACTACAGCATGATGCATTTACAGAACGTGCTACTGAGATTACTAAGCACAGCAGTCCCAGAGGCAGACATCTAGGTGCGTGTCATCATCCGCAAAGGCAAAGATGTTGGTAGGAAACTGCTGTGGTGTGAGGCCTCTAAAAGCAAGACTGAGTCCCCAAGCGGACGGCAGCATGCGCGCAAACACACACACACATCCACACACACACACACACACACACACGCAAACACACACACACATACTTGGCAGGGCTGGGAGTCATACATACACCTAACTACCCTAACACACTACAGCATGATGCATTTACAGTACGCACTACTGAGATTACTAAACACAGCAGTCCCAGAGGCATACTTCTGGGTGTGTGTCATCATCCGCACTGACAAGGACGCCGACAGGGATTGTATAGAGAGTGATCAGTCTGAAAGCATAAAGACATATTACTGTCCCACGGTACACGTAGACAAACACACGGCAGTGGTGTGATCGTGGCAACGTAAGATTTACGGTGCACCACGACAACATGACATAGTCACGGGATGCCCCACAGACAGTACACCCTTCAAGATAGTCGACCAGTGTGTACTCAGTAGGCATCCATCGTGACATTGAAAATGGACATCTGTTGCCTGGATGACCACCATGGCTATACAGGATGTCAACGGCCATGCACAGAGGGACATCACCGACACAAGGTGTCACTGGGCATGGCCACACGCTTAGTAATACACGTCCGTTTGGACTGTACTGTGTGTCGATCTACACAATGACCTACTGGGCATGCTCACATGCTTAGCAGTTGCAAAGGGCCATCTTGCATGCAGACGGAGTCTCAACTCGCAAGGGCTCAGTTGGGACTGTCATGTGTGTCCATCTACACAACAGCGTACTGGGCATGCTCACACACTTAGCAGTTGCAAAGGGCCATCTTGCATGCAGACGGAATCTCAACTCGCAAGGGCTCAGTTGGGACTGTCATGTGTGTCCATCTACACAACAGCGTACTGGGCATGCTCACACACTTAGCAGTTGCAAAGGGCTGTCTTGCATGCAGACGGAATCTCAACTCGCAAGGGCTCAGTTGGGACTGTCATGTGTGTCCATCTACACAACAGCGTACTGGGCATGCTCACACACTTAGCAGTTGCAAAGGGCCGTCTTGCATGCAGACAGAGTCTCAACTCACAAGGGCTCAGTTGGGACTGTCATGTGTGTCCATCTACACAACAGTGTACTGGGCATGCTCACACACTTAGCAGTTGCAAAGGGCCATCTTGCATGCAGATGGAGTCTAGACACGGAAGGGCACAGTAAGGTTTAACTGTCCCCACGCACAGAGCGGTCACACACATGCAGTGACCAGTACACACTCAGCTGCCATCACAACTGTCACAGGTGCAGATCCAAGACATACACACCGCAGTCTACACTGTAGCCTGCGAGACATCACCATCTCATTGCTGCATCAGTACACAGCCATACATTACCACAACACCGTGTGACACATGAACAGTGGACTGTACAGAGGTCTACAGCAACTGTGCAGGGTACACATCTACTGACAGGGTTCCAACAGGTGTTACGCATTGCAAGTATACCACTATACATGACCAGGTCAGCTCAAGACATACCAGGGACCCCGGTTCTTACACAGCTGTGACAGATGAGTGTTGCTGTACACCAACGAACACACATGTTTGGATATGTCAAACATGTGATTGTAGTGGATGTGTGCATGGACCACACACACAACACATATGTACATAGCTAAGCCTTTGCTGTCCCCATGCAGAACAGTGGCCTAAGCAATCATACACATGCAAATAGAAGGTGGATCCATGTCTGGTGAATGCTCACAGTACAGGAGGTAGCAATGTTGACGGAGGACACATTACCCTGTAGTAGTCCATGACACCCGTGATATCATACCACAGTCCATGTGTCATTTATGTCAACACACATGTCCACCAATAGCAATGCATACAAACATGGCTACAGAAGACACATGTAGGACCAAAGCACATGTACAGTCTGTACTGTGCATGCAGCAACCATGCATGTGCAGTGGCTGATGTCCGTAACACAGCTGTGCCTATCTACAACATGCAGTCGCAATGCAGCCCCATCATTGACACCTGTATATGGTGACATACAGACAGTACAGTTGGTTGTACATCACGTATGGAGGGATCTGTGTACATAAAGTGGTGATCCACCTGTGTAGATGTATGTGTGCCAGGGATGGCTCACAGGTGTGTCACATGCCACCCTACCATGCCATGTGTAAACAGTACGCTATGTCACTGTTACTTGATGGTGATGACTTAATGCATACACAGTGGTCAGGTGTACCCAAGTGTATGTCACGTGACACCTGTATCACTGACATCCTCCCGTGTGCACATAGCCACACAATTGCCAGGCATAGCGTTGGTACACATACTGTGGACAGTACCGCTGCATGTCTATCAAACGGATCATCATATGGCAGGTGTATCATTCCCAGCACTGCCATGTGTGTCCGCTTGTGTGACCACACATGCCACATATGGTGGGGACTATGTCCCAGATGTAACACATCCCTGTACACCGTTGTAGAGATCTGTACATACTGCAGTGTGGAAAGCATGAGGTCAGCAGGTGTGGTGCATCACACACATTGGCTATCCGTACACATATCTGGTCACCACAGTGTGTGTGTGTATGTATGTATGTATGGCTGTCTGGTGCTTGGTGTGAGGGTGTATGCTACCATACTGTGGAAACAGGATCACTAACCCCTCATGGTGATGCAGTCTACTACCCTGTTGATGCCATCGGTCCCAGCCATACTGGGTACCTGTGCATGTCCCTTCTCTGTGCCATGTCGTGTGGGTGCAAAGTACTGCGAGGGTGATGACCACATAGGCAAGGGTCCACACATGAACACTATGGGGTGTGTTATAGTGCTGTAGACCCCGTGAATGTGGCCATGTTCCTGTACTGTGACAGGGTTATTACTGCTACACAGTGTGGCCTCATGCTATCAGGTGGCCTCTAACATCATCATTGGCCTGACCGCTGTGTACAACCCCTGCACCATGTCAACATACCTGTAATGTTTCCCGGTATGTATGTCACATCTCTGTCCGCTGTAGCCTGTTCAACTGACCACATGCTTCAGGTACAGTATATGTGCAGACATCTGTGTCATGTTCAGACATCTGTGTCATGTTCGACTGTCCAACAGTCAGGTTGAGGGTATGTTTAACATGCTGATATTGCCATACATGCCTGTGAGTGCTCCACAGTTACACATGGGGGACTGCAAACACCACTACCTGTAGGCACATGCCAGTACACCATAGGAGGGAACCAGGGCATTACCAACATGCTGTTACTGTTGTAACCGAGACACATACTGTGAACATATCACAATGCATGCTGCACCTGGACTACATGGTATGACTGGTGCATGTTGACAGTACACCACTGATGTCACATACACATCTCTCAGTATTCACACACGTCCAATGCAACATACACATCCCTCAATATGCATACACTAGTAATGTTAGATACATCTCTCACATCTCAGTATTCACACACGACCAATACAACATACACATCCTGCAATATGCATACACAAGTAATGTTAGCTACACCACTCACTATTCTGTTCACTCTGTGCATCAGACCATATGAGCATATCCCTGCACTGATGGTGTGGATGACAGGGATGCGGCACAGGCTTCATCATATGCACAGGGTGATACTGTTTGCCAGGGGCATAGGCTGCTCCAATGGATGACATCATGTGTGCGGGTAAGGGCCAGTGATTTGAATGGACATGTCTGTTCCATATGCATGTGGGTGTTGTGGAGCCCTACAGTTGTGTTTGCTGTGTGCGTGTATGTGTGCCCATAGTTCTGTCATTTGTGAGGCCTACACAAGGGTAATATGGACAGCTCCAGATTGTATAGACCAAGTTGTTCAGCTCACTGTGACCAGATACGGCCACATGTCCTGTGCCTGCCAGGGGTTGCGCGGGCACTACCAGGCAGAGGTACAGAATGGCTACTGTCCGACGACACATGGCCACTGGAACCGTGTCCCCACCGGGAACGTCCAGGGCCACGTCCATGTGGCCTGCTGTGACCTGGTGTGGACATTGCAGCACCAGCTGCACTGCTACTGCTACCGGCACTATGGGAGCGGCCATGTGAGGTGGCACGCTCACGTTGACCTGCACTAGGTGGTGTAGCTGGCCTACGTCCATGTGTCCTATGCCTGACCCCTATCACATGTTCCAGCACAGACAGCTCATGCTCACGGATCGCCATGCCACGGTCGAGGATTCTGACCATGTCACCCAATCGCCTGTCCAGAACATCAGCAAGCTGCTGTTGAGCACCTGCCAATGCCTGGATGTTGTTGTTTAGGGTACTGATAGCAGCCCTCTGCAGCCTCTACCCTTCTCTGTTCTGCTGTTCGGCAAGTGCCTGTGCCACCATTACAGTCTGGAACATGCGTCTGGTGATCCCAGCTGCTGCGCTATGTGCTGCAGGTGCATGTCTGCCAGAGGTCCTCCTACGAGCAGCACCAGCCACATGCCTGTGTGGCACATCTGCAGTCAGTATACTGCCACCATGGTGTGGAGACACACCTTCTGTAGCCACCACATGTTCCTGTTCAACGCTAACAAATGCTGACTGTCCTTCCTCTATGGCCACTGTAGATGTGGTATGTGTTGGCAGCTGAACTGTGTGTGGGGAAGAGGGGACATAGCTGGGATGGCAACCGTTGGCACAGATTCTGCCCCTGACATCCCTGCCTGTACCTCGTGCATATGTTCATCACTGCTAGCATCTGTGGGGACACTATCAGATGGACCGCAGGAGGGTAATGCACCTACATCACCTGTGAATGCAAAGAAATACTCTACATTACAATAGACACACACACACACACACACTGACACACACACACACACACACACACACACACACACACACACACTGACACACACACACACACACTGACACACCATGCATGTGAGATGACAGATGGCATGCAGCATGCTTGTGATACAGCTGACAGCATGCAGCTCAGACATCAATAGTGTTTGTAAGCATACCCCCTGGAATGCACACTACAGCAGGCAGGTGTCATATCATTATCCATGCAATTCACACGATCATGGTAGTATGCATGCATCCCCGTGATACACCATGTGGACCAGAACAGGATAACAGTACACATGGCTGATGTGACCTTGACATGTAATCTGCTGACATGTTCATTAACATGCATGCATGCCTGACACAATGGTGTTGTGACACATGTACAGCATCGTACTGGGTATCACATTGCGGTGTTGTCCATATGCCCTACAGATAGAATGCATGTTGTGCAAATGTGCATGGGCATGGTTGGGGACTGGGCCATCTACATTGCTGTACAGTGTGATGTACAGACACTGTGCCATTGCATGGCATCATGAGGCATCTATATTGCTTAACAGTGCATGTTATGTACACATTGCATATCCAGAACTGCATGCATACCCGTGACCTACCTGTGGATTGTGACCTACGATGCTGAGGTGTATACACACCCAACCATGCTGTGTCATGTGACAGGTCACTGGAGGGCATACAGATGACACCCCTGCACAATGTCTACAAAGTGTTAGCTGCCTGGCAACCATGTCCACACATAGCGTACCTGTCACGTCACCATTTCACACATGACATTGATGTACCACGCACATATGGTGCACAGCTAACAGTGATGTCCTATGGCAGGGGGGAAAAGTACAGTGTCTGTGGCCTGGTGTCACTGTCAGTGGAATCTGTGAAGGTGATCATGCTATGACACAGATATCATGTTCAACACATCTTATGAGGTACATGTCACTGACACCTCCACTAGTTGTGCACAGGCATTTATGATGTGCAGCGTACCACATCACCTGTACAATCGGTCTAGTACGGCTGTACTTGGACTATGTGTGGACAAAGTGGGACAGGGTGTATCCACATCCCATCTTCTGTGTGGCTACGTGTCTCTGGCCATCCCCCATGGCCATGTGTGCACATGTGTTGGTCATGTATGTGATGGCCGTCTATCACACATGTCTGTGTTGTCCCATATGACATACACCCATAGATGTTGGTTATGTCACCATCCACAGGGCTATGCAGACAACAGGTGTATGTGTGGTATGTGGGGTATGGGTTATGGGAAATTGTGACAATATTGCAACCAAAATGCTATGTGTCTCAGACATGTCGGATGGAACATCACAATGTGTGAAACCATTGCAGGGGCATATAACACAATGGTGATGCCTGTGGTCTGCCCATATCACTGCTCACTGTGCGGTACTGGTTTGTGTACCACACATGTTGTTCCACTGTATAGTACATATGCCTCCATTGTAGAACACCTCCACCATTGTATGCACAGCTGGACACACATGTAGCAATGACAAATACTGTAGTTTCATGTCTGTGTATCATTTCAGTTGTATATATTGCACATGGGTGGCCTGTGTGGATGATGGGTGATGCGACCTGTATATCCATGTATTAACTGGCCACATGGCGAATAGATCTATGCTTTGACATGCCTGATACTGATGATAGACTCACCTGCAATGGACTCTTGTCTGTGCGGCATGCCAGAGGTACCTGTATAGGGTGACACAGCAGTATGAACATTATCCATGACTGTATGACAGCCACAGGGTGCACAGTGCAGGTTAACACATTTGCCTGTACAATAGCATATAGTCAGCACATGTGTGCATACCATACCTCTCAACCTCTTAGAACAATAAATGTGGACAAAGCCTACTATGATGGGGACATATAGGGACAACTGTGACATATTGCTCTTACTAACCTGGATATTTGATAGACCAATAGGTTTGCATGCACATGTGTTTGCAATGGAATGTGCAGTCGTAAACACTACTGTATGTCATCATTTAATGACTCCATTCCTCAGCTATTTGCCAGAAAGGGACAGATATTAAGGGGAACACACCGACAATATGAGGCAGACATCTGGACATCCTGCAAATACCCGTACAGTTCAGAGGTATGGTGCCTACACAGGGTATTATGAATCATGTGTGTCCACATACCTTGCATATGCTGTTACATTACATGATGTACACTGACACATGCATGTACGTGGGATATACTGACCATATGTTCAGTACTGACTTAGCAGGCAACTCCAGGCTCATTGGTTGGGAGACACCCACCTCAACGATGGCGGCTACTGTTTGTGGGGGCTGTTCCGAGGGTGTTCCCAGACTGGCCAGTAGCTCCTCTGTGTGTGTGAGTGGAGGCAGAGTTGGTGGCCCACCACCCGTACCACCTTGTTCCCTGGCAATTGCAGTGGCACGCTGTTTTGCATGATGTATGAGGTCCGTGCAGTGTCTGCACACCTGCTGGTAGGTGCGGTTGTGGCCACCCACTTCATTGACCCTCCTGCGAAGATCCTGCCACAGGTCATCCCGCTGCTGTGCATGCTGTGGCACGTGGCTAAATAACACATCGTAGTTCTCATGGAGGTACGGTATTACAACATCATCCTCCTGTCGGCTATATGCTGGTAGGCGTGTACGCGGCATTATCTGTAAGACATGATGAAGGTGACAGGTCACATTTACAGACATGTACAGTGATACTGCTGCACATACATTCTAGTACATTCGCACAGTTATCTTTGCAAATCAACATGACACTAACACGACTGGCATGTATGTGTCCCACACATGTAACACCCAGTATGCATTGGATATCATCCCCATATATGTGTGTCACCTCATTAGTGTTCCTACTTCATGTGACGTCAGTCTCCATGTGGACATGTCTGTTTGCATGCACTGGTGTTCTTACCTGTCTACCCATGCCTGATGTATCCACGGTAATGCTGTTGACCTAGATGCTGTGGATATGTCACATATCTACACAGACACAGCCTTACTGGACTTGGGCAGTGACAATGCACCAAGTATGCATGGAAACCTGTACATGCATCTGTTTTTCCATAGACATCTACACTGCACAGCTGTTCAACATCCTGCCATGGATCACCTGTGTTGCACATGTGATAGACATGGGACAAATGGCTAGTCGGACATCATTCACAGGTAAGGTTATCATCTATAACATGTACGGGCTGGGTTTCCTTGCTGTATCTGACACCCATTATGCCACCATGATGGGCATCAGTGACACATTACTGATCCAGATAGATGACACTACATCTACCATACAGCCATCACACCATGTATGGCAGGGATGATATGTGCAGCTATGTGGACAGGGCTGCATGGTATGGCGGGAGTATGTCACAGGTATGGCACAGGGACTGTCCAGCATGTGGCCATCCTAGTCGTGGGACGGTGGTTGTCCATGACGTATGTCATTCAGATCAGGCTATGGCCATGTAGCATGTCTAACAGCATAGTGTGGCATATGTCTGTATGCAAGGTGGATAGCATGCTGCATATTGGAGGTGAGTATTGTGGAGGCTGGTATCGGCCATCCACGCATGGGCCCTAGCCCTGGAGGGTGATGTGTATTCCAATATTGGTCACATGGTTGCTGTGTATGCCTGTCCAATGATCTCCGTGCTCATGGATACCACCCTGTCATGTCATGGGTACCTCGGATGACTACCTAAAGGGCCAGGGAGATGTCTCCAGCTCAGGGAGGTGTACTACACTACACCATCCCTAACACAGTGTCCATACTGTTGACCACAGCCTAGGTGTTTCTTAATGGGTACGGGGGTATTCCCCTATTGGTGTCATTGCTGATATCATCCACCAGAATGTGCACATATGTCACACACATCACACACACAGCCCATTATGTATGTTGTTCACAACACTGTGACAACAATTGCCCATAGGTCATGGCCATTCACATCATCACATACACAGATGGCTGACGTTTGTCTGTGTGGTATGGGCTACACTGCGGGTGGGGTACAACACATTAACCCTGGATTACTGTAGCTGACACCGTGTGATATGCACATGTCACTGTAGCACCTTTGGTAGTTGTGAGTCTGTCAACAGGCCACTAGTAGAACACTCCTGTGACATACACAGGCATCTGTAGCCAAACATCCATACTGTCTTGTACATTTGTACTGCTAACATCTACATTGATAATGGTTCATGGACCTGCAGGCCATACCCGGCAGTGTTCTGATGCGGTGCCACCAATCATGACTATTGTCAACACTTGTGGGTTGATAGTATACAACACCCTATCTGTAATGTATGGGCATGCTCAGCACTTGTTCAGAGCTTCTTGGCATGTTATGAGCTACTGCTTAGTTGAGCACCCATTTCACACCAGTCCTCACAGGTACACTGTCTGTCCATACATTTCCAGCTTGATAACTGTACAACAGCTGTCGTACAAACATCACTCACATACCTCGTGAGACATGGTGGTTTCTATGGCCTGTCCACCTGCCATGTACCACTTATATACAGGCATGTCCAACTGGCATGTACCGGTGCTATTGCCTGTCACTATGATGACTATGTTGTACATGTGGCAATAGAGCTATTCTCATATCCACAGTCAATGCACACCTCCCAACATACAACAGTACAGCCTGTGGGGGATGCACATATGCAGCCCTGCTGGGGGTTATACTGTCACCAACCTTGACTGCACATGACAGTCATGTGGAGTTGTGCAACATTGGCAATGCACCGTACATATCACATGGTCCCACATGATCCCCACCACAGGCCACACATACGGAGACACCTTGTACAGTACCCCTCCATACTCTGTGTGGGCACCGATAACAGCCCACATCGCCAAACACAACCACACGAACCTATAGCCTACAGACACATGTGCCCATCACATACAGCCAATAGGGTGTCATGACATACACACACCTGTCTTAGGTGACTGTCGGCAGTCACACTGCTGTTCCACTCAGCAGGCTACACAAGGTGATAGTCACTTACATCCTGCTGTCCAATAACTGGTTCTGCAACATAACCTATGCACACATGCCACAAGTCAGCAGGTACGATGTGACTCCCCTTCCATGTTTGTGTAACTGAAGTTTTCTCTCAGGGCACAGACTACGTGTGCAGGGACATGCGATAGCCCACCAGTGTTGTCGCCCTGATGGTGTGATCCACACCCTGGGAAGCATTTTGCATTCATCCGGACCTGTTACCACTGTACTACAAACGACTGTGTCACTCCCAGCAGTTGTCCATGCTTCTGCTGTCATTCCACAGGCATCTAGTATACGTCCACTTTGACAGACCCGGCCAAACAACATGATGCTGTGGCACAGTTGACCTGCACCTGTTATCCCTGGGAGTACGGATCACATGTTGGACTCTTGCTGCTTTTATACTGCCTGTCTTGCACAGTGCCCAATAACAGTCACCACCAGAATGGGAACTGGCTAGCAAAGCATGTGGTCATGTCAAACAATGCTTGACATCATCCTCTGTGACGCACGCAGGCAAGGCACACCTGATACTGCACCACTGCAATGTCTCTGCAGTGACTGGAACCTGCCTCTTGGCTCTGTGGAGCACACCTGCAATGACTGGGTATAGACAGACAGTACCTCTCAGGCACGTACCTGGACTGGCACACCCACAGCTGAGGTGTCCCCATATTCCACTACATCCTGCTGGTTACCGCAAAACAATGCATCACAGGCTCTCGTGCATATAAACTGTGTCGGAACTACTACTACTACTAATGTGAGACTGACAGTAACCCACACTTAACTGTGATAGCCGCACATGTACTGGCACATTAGGCGTACACTGTGCGTGAGTCATGACCTCCGCTCAGCTTGTTCAACCCATACACTACCTCCAGGACCAACAGTATCCTTGACATGGACACTACCAACATGTGCCTGCTGTTCCACACCTGCGGTTATCCCCTCATTGGTGGAATCCGAACATCTGCTACCCACCCTTGTTAGCCACATAGCGGCACCACACACTTCACGGCATACACAGTAGATGAGTACTACAACACCAACTACAGATGTCGTATGACAGCGGTAGTTGTTGTCGTGACACACGTGCAGGTGGACAATGCACATGCAAACGCTGAGACATACCCCAGTGCACTTCAATAGCATGTACACGACAATGTGGTTCATGCTATTCCACACAGAGCCATGCTGGTACACACCAGAATACAGATGACACTCTGGGGGTGCAGTCCCATGGACATACTGTACAACAACAGGTGGGGGCTGTTACACAGTGGTGTACATTCCCATGGGCAGGGTGACTCACTGGTCAGCCTCGGTAGGGCCACAGGATCCCACATCACATACACCATAACTAGCTACGTACACATTACTGTGACACATTCCGAGATGTACTACAAGGAACTGTGGTGGTATGTCGGTAGTCGTATGCAATACCCACAACTGCTCACACATACAACTGTCACTGTGGAACATGACGGTAACAGGTGATGTTGGCAACATGCTGTCTGATGGCTTCATTGCTAACATTACACCCTCTCCCTCCCTGCAGGGCCACATTCCTTGCAGGTACATTGCGGTGTACCTGCAGTCACACCTACACAGTACTGACCTGCACTCTATATGTCCTAGGACACAGGCCCCTTGTCACCCTGCAGTATCCCAGGCTGTGATGTCCACAGAACTCTGAACAGCATGTCTCCCCACTGGGACACTATATTCAGTAATAGCCTTGTACCAGACATTGTGGCCCCTGACTGGGACACAGCGACAGTAACACTCCTCACAGGTGGTACCACACTGCACGACTGGGACTATTGCCCTACACACCTCACTGGACTGTTATGCACGGCTATAGGGCACATCATCATGGACATCATTCGTTGAGTCTTTGTTGTGCTCCAGTCCTATGATGCCAGCTGTGTTGGTCTTGTTGGGGCCACAGCATGCCTCCTACACCTGTTGAACACCTTTCCTACAGTCGCCAGAGTAGTTGATGATGACACAGGTTTCCACACAGCCTGCATTGTCCTCTCGCTGCCATTCAGCACCGTTCTCCATTCTGGTATTGACTACATACACATCCACCTGCACATCACAACATATGTCTCCGGATGTTGTGCAATGTGGCTAATGGATGGGACACACACACTGAGGGTGGCATACCATATCACATACTGCAATCCAGTTACACTTGGCTTACCACAGTCCTCAGTCATGGGGCCCTCATGTTCGGTATATGCTTCCCTGAGGTACAGGCTACAACTGAGGGGACTTCCCTGCCTAGCTTTACAGACCACTGCATACCCAGTGCCGTTGTTGCTCCACAAGCTGATACAGACCCCCATCCATACGGGTGTCACTGTGCCAGATACAGATATGAACAGCATGGCCTCTACCTGCATGACACTTGGTGTGAACATCACCTTTGCAGTACACCATCCTCCCACTGGTTATCACATAGGTGTTAGTCCCCTACATACATGTTGCATTGTACATGTTTGTAAGCCACATGTATGTCGCACACACTCCTGTGATTACCACATTGCCACTGTGGCGTGGATATCCTTCTATGTGTTCACACATGTCTGTACTGGGTGTGTAGCTGGTACATAGGCAGCCATTGTACCTCTGAACACTGGACATATACACACATCCATGTGTACAACACCCCGCGTAGGGTGTACCTTACACAACAGCTTTACATAACTCAACATTAAAACACCATGATGTTTATTGAGCTATGACTGTTAATGTATGCGGCTTATGTACAGACACCACGTCTGTAGACATTTGCAGACTACATACTCAGGGGTGACGTCTGCTGCAAAGACAGGGCCCATGTCTGCAAATATGTTTATGGATATACTCCGCATACACAACATACACATTAGCCACTATGACCATGATGCTCATGGATATGTGCACACACGCGACTGTGTGTGGCGTGTGCTTGGGGGTTGCATTCCCAGACCAGACACTCACCATGCTTTGGGACATGATTCCTATGTATATCATGCATGGACAGTCAGTAGCAGTGTTCATGTGATACCTCACTTGCTGGATGGTGGACACATGTATGCCAGGGATCACTGCAGTGGCTGTACTGTGCAGTGATGCAGGTTACACATGGCTATTCTGTTCACAGGACACTACCCTGTAGAGGTGCCACTGGTGTGCACACTGTAGTTTTTGTTACACGTTGACTTGCCAGACTGCATGGTACCCCACTAAGAACCTGTGCAGCTATTACATGTCCTTTGTGCATGGTTACTGGTATAGCCCTTCCAGTTAGATTGGCTGTCACGCTATAACAATGTCCTGTGACTACGGACTATATGTATACTGTTATTGTACACGCCAATCATGTTCATGTTTGTCTGTCACATCTGTTCTGCCATTCTAGTATGGGAGTAATGTTTGCATCCTTTGCAAATGCACAGAGTGGAGTACATAGTTATTTCATCATAACTGTTTATACATATCTTAATTACATGCTACTCACATCACTATATGATACCTTTACTATGCATCATATGCCTGTTCTCCTGTGTAACATATCTGACGTATCAATCTATTGTACTATACATTACACATGTTTTACATGGTATCCCATAATTCAACCATTACTTGCACAGAGGGTCCACCTTAGACATGTCATTGATGTTATATGCCCATACACATGCGTACTGTTACAGTATATCTACATATACTATCCCCTGCTATGGCACGTGCTTATTGGACATACCCTGCCAGTGACAGCGGGTCTTATGACATTGTTCTGTTTAACGCTGTCATGTTGCATCCCTTGTGGTGTCTTTGCTGTTTACCGTGTGGCCCACTGCTGGATGCACATCTTCTATAAGCATTAGTACGATCAGCGAGACATCACTACATAAATACCATTTCCCACTTTATGCATGGCGGACACTGTTAATTACTGCAAACCAGGCTATGCATACACTGACATTACATAATACAGAACATACTATACATACAGTTAGTGTTATACATACCTTGATATCTTTCTGGTATTTCATCTCTATCTCGCTCTTCTGTATCACTCTTTCAACTGTTATACGGTATGAGCATACAGTTTGCATATCTGGCAAGTCATCCTTATATACGTCTATACCTGCAACATGTGCTTTACTTCCGCCAATTGGTGGTCCGTGTGACTAATTATGTGCACTTCAGCTGTGCAGCTACTCCATTCGCCAATTACGCGGCAGCAGTGGGGTATAATTGAATTCTCCACCTGGGCGTTGGCCATTTGCCCTGCCTTTGGGGAGACGGCCTGTGTTGTGTTTTGTTGTGTGTAATTGCAACTACTTTGTGTAGAGCAAAGTCTATTTTGGGGTCATGTCCCCCGTGGATTGTGTGTGACGGCTTGAGTATGTGGTTCTACCTGTGACTGTACCTGTCATCCCACCCGTCTGATAAAGGACTATTGCAAACACCTGTAACATCGCCGTTTGTTCCGTTATACGATGGATAAAATTTTGCATGGCGCCTTTAAATGTCTCTCACAAGGTATGTCAACGGTTCAGCAGATGTAATTGACTAACTAGATGTTTGGGCTGTGGTTACGGTCTGTATTGCTATTGTTTACAGTGTGGGGGATGTAGGCAGGTGTACGTAGCATATACGGTTTTGTGGGGCTTGCATTTCTACGTAGTCCATATATATGTGTGTGGGCCCCTTCCCTAATTACAGTGCTATCACTTAATAGACTTCTATTATGGGAATTTACTTTGGGCCATTGTTAATTGGTTTCTATATGGTATGCAGGTGCAGTTGATACTTCCATACCTCCGGATGTATGGCGATATGTGCAGGGATATTTGTAAATGAACGCTATCCCATGTATGTCTGTCCCAGATATTTGCAGTCATTGCAGTGGTGTTGGTGTCAGACCCTCTGTCACATGGCTTGCCACCTTTTCATATGGCCATAGTTGGACACTTGCGGGTCACACAGTGGTGTTTACAGGCTGACATATGGCCACGGTCAGTACACAGGATAGCACATACTTTTATCCTCATTACATACCTATTGTTCTTGGTCCTTCACTACTTATCGGTTTGCATGTAACATTTCAGTTTCTTACATACAGGCATGAGTATTTCCTGCAACTATTGCATATTATGTGGGACATACTAATGTCCTACACTCACGGACAGTTGCCCTTTCTAATGTTTCATGTCAGGACACACCTGCCCAGGGGGGGCTGTCCCTCCCAATGTGGGACAGGTGTTTACCGCATGCCTACGGATAGCTATACCCGCACCTACCGTAATCATCTACCTCCGAGTTGCCACCTACAGACACACTATGTGGACACACACACACACACTTTAGTCACACGGGAACACACATGGCACCCTCAACACACACATACACAGGCTACATCACTCACAACCACAGTTGTACATGGTACCTACGTGGACCGCACCACCGACAGCGGTGACTACATGTCCTTACTATCATCCTATTGCTCGTGGTTCTACTGTTCCAATACTGTGTTCTTTCTGTCTTTCATCCTCCTGGTTATGCGTGTCGATGTGTGACACATTCCATAGTTGGCGGTATCCTGTTTATTTGTACCTCAAAGGTGTTTAGAATGTCGTCGACCTATCTATATATTTGCAGATGCCAGTGACCCCTTGTATATCGACATATATCACACTATCTCCCTTTCTATCTGTATTATATATGTGTAGATATATATATATATATATATATATATATATATATATATATATATATATATATATATATATATATATATATATATATATATATATATATATATATATATATATATATATATATATATATATATATATATATATATATATATATATATATATACATATCTCGGACAGGGGTGGTGACAGGCACACTACGCCTTTCATTGTGTGTTTGTCAGTGTATACTGTGTTTCCTGGACTCTGCACATTTGTGTCTGTACCTGTCACATTACACACCTGCCATAGGTTAAGATTACCTCCCATCCCACTTTGCGAGAGACAATCCCTCTTTGTGCAGTTGTGTCCTGCGAAATATTTGTGAACATAGCAAATGTCCTGCGACTTTGGGACAAACATATTCCCTATAGTTTATGTCATAGTTGCATGACACACTTATTCTGTATCTGACCCACCTACATGTTACAGGACATGGAACACGTACCTGCGACCATTACTAGACTATAAGCTTTTTATCTATGCAAAACACTGTCATTCTGGTTTTCATCCTGGCCGGGTGTGTGTCATCCTGCTGACATCTGGCGTATGTCCCACATTGGTCATTTGAACTGTGGCAACCCTACCATATGTACATCTTGCCTAGCAATAGTGTTGGGAGATTGTGTACATGATTGCCTGTTCCACTCCTGGCAGTGGTCGTTTTATCCTTCAGAGCAGCACTATTTGTTCAGGGGTGACAAATGCTGGTGTCACCTGTTCTGTACATCATTTACCATGATCTGCGCAGTGGTCGGTGACACTTAGCCCTGTTTCACACATATCCGTATAGTTGTATTTAAACATTGCTTACCAGCTGTGGACAACGCTTATTCCCACTAACGTGTGCTACACATATTCTGATTACCTGCATCCGGAATGCATTACCTGTGCCATCGGGATTATGTGACATCCCTTGTGGGACGTGGGACTGGGAACATGCACAACAGTCACTGCATGTACCACTTGGGCATCTGGGGGTTGTACACGAATTATGTCAATTTGTATGTGCAGTACACTACAGCAGTTACTCCACACTACACTCACATGGAAGACTCCGTTAGTTTACAACTTGATGGGTCCAGTTAATGGTATGTCCATGTGATGTTTACTGGCTGTACTCCAGCAATGGGTATGTATATCACAATTAGGTACATCCAATAATTTGATACACCTTCATACGACCGTGGATGCAGCATGCCAGGGTGACTAATGCCTGTCATGGGTACATCCCCTGCCTTGACACTACATCCATGATTACATTTTGTGGAGCCCCTCAGTAATGCGGTGGGTAATCCGTGATGACTGTGTGCAGGACAGTGCTTACACACATGTGCTCCCATGATTGCCTCTGCTCCAGTACGCAACAGTTGCTTACTCGATGTTTTGGCGACGGGTGTCACTGTTTGCCCCGTTTGTTGTTTTGCCTCTGACAATCGGGCGTGTACCTACCGATGTACCTGGGAACCTATACACACAGCACTGACAGATGCTGATGGGCGCATCTAATGTTCCAGTGTTGACAGTTCCGTGTTCCCATGACTGTTTTGTGTACAATGTTTGAGGGCTGTCTATGTAGGATTCCACAGTGGGCCACCTATACATCACAATTTGCAGGTGGTCGTGTTTGTGTGCCATCCATGTTACTGTGTGCAGGTGGGGAGGGGTGTCAGTCCGTGGGAGCCTACACTGTCAAGGTATGTGCTATATGTTCCCTCTTTGCCAAGGCGTAGGCATATTGGGCATGTCTCCATCTGCCTACTGGGGCTGGCACAGTGTGTCCGTGGTCTGGATCCCTCTGTGCCTGTGTTGGCCTTGGCACTTGTGGTGGGCTATGAGGCCCTCCCCCATTATGACCCTGCTGCAGCTGTTTCCGCAGGATCATATTATGTAGCATGGCACATACTATGAAGATGTGGGCACATGTGCCTGGAGAGTACTGCAAGGCTCCACCAGATGTGTCCAAGCACTGGAACCGTGATTTCAGCATCCCAAACACACGCTCTATGATGATTCTGGTTTGTGCGTGTGCCTCATTATGGCGTTCTTGCATTGGTGTGTGTGCATTTCTGATGGGGGTCATCATCCACGGCTCCAGTGCATAGCCAGCATCCCCCACAAGGTGACTTTGTGGGATGTCCCCCCTGACAAATACCTGATACAGCTGTGAGGCATGCCAGATATGGGAGTCGTGGTAGCTTCCAGGGCTGCCAGCACACACATCCATGATAATGCCCTGGGCATTGCACATGACCTGGCAGTTGATGGAGTGGAATCCCTTGCGGTTTATGTAGTGCCTACCATACTCACCGGGTGGTGACTTAATTTGTATGTGCGTGCAGTCTATCGCACCCAGTACCTCCGGGTAGTTTGCCACATGGTGGAAGTGATGCATATTGCTGGCCAACTCCTCCTGAGTTTGGGGGAAGTGTATATGCTCATTGGCATGTGGTAACATGGCATCCAGGAACTGGTGTAGTACCCTGGATGCCGATGCCTGTGAGATCCCCATTATATCTCCAGTTGGCCTTTGAAAGGTACCTGTGGCTAGTATTTGCAAGCTTACACATACCTTCGTGTCCACTGGGATGGGTTCCTCTCTGTTGTTTCTGGTTCTCAGGCGTGGCCGGCACAGCTCTACTATTTGCTGTAAGATGTCCCTGTCCACCCTGTAATGCTCTACTATCTCCAGATCATGTAGCCCCTGGTAGGTTACCCTTGGTCTGAACACTCTTCTCCTCCTCCGAGGCCTACGGTGGTTGTCGGCATCATCCTCCACAACACCGTTGGTCTGTAACACATGCTGATGAATCACAGCTATGGCAGCTCCCAACATGTACATTTTAAAAGTTCCCCATCTGTTTACACCTATGGTGCAGTGTTTGGGAATACACAGGTGTGTGTTGGGTGCTTTCACACTTTATACTGTTTTGCTGTGAACACTGATGATGTCATAGGGTGTGTATGTACGATCGTGGCTACAGGGTATCTTCTGTGTTTTATTTACGAAACTGCTATTGTGCTGCCTTTGGTGTTGCATTACATTTGGATGCCATGAATTACCTCCTGCCTTCCGTTTACATTTGTGCACATTACACCTACCATTTGCTGGCATGCATCCAGCTGCCTGCTTTAATTTGTATTTTCCTAGACCTGGCTTATCTTACGTAATGTGTGGTATTGCAGATCTACTGTGGGTTTGCTTTGCTCTGCTATGACAGTTCTCCTATCTTTGCATTCCAGGTCCTCCACACCTTTCTTTGCAATCCTATGCTCCCTATCCTGTTTTGCAGGTTTCTGCATGCAGGCTTGTCTACTGCTGTCAATTGGCCGCTGTGTGTTGATTGGTGTTAATTGCTCATTAGTACGCCAATTACCCTGCTTCGGCATTTCCTTCTTTTCTTCCCCTGACCTTCCTGTTTGTGCTATTGTTCACGGCGCGTGCATCCACTTACCGGGTTTCGGGCATGAGTTCATCCCCGTACACATGCACTTTCGGGCACCATGTGTGCTCTCAGCTGAACGGTTCTATACCCTCCTCCCCACCCCTGTCCTTCAGCTTGGCTTAGCAATGGCCAGGCCAGATTTGCATTGCTCCAATGTGCTTCCTGATACGGTGGCACACCCCTCTGCTGATGTCATGTATCACCTTTGATACACTCCTCGGTGTTATAACGCTGCGCCTTCAGGTACATCCTTAATCCAGCGGGACATTTGCGATTCAGTATTACCTGCCTCATTTGCATGGCATTGACTACTAATTCATAGTTACAGCACCAAACACTGTCGCGGGCCCCTGGCAACCCTTGCGCCTTGCTTGTGGTGTGCCATACCTACCATTGCATATTATGGTGCAATCCTAATTTGTCTTTCATTGCGATTTTCTGCCATTTTTATATATTTCCTTTGTATTCCTGTTTGCACACACATGCCCTGTGGTTGAACTGTGGGTTACTGTGGACATGACATTAAATGTTGTTTTTTAGGTGTTGTGCATCTTTTCTTGTGCTATTGGCTGTGTATTTGTCCATTGGCATATGTTAACTTTGTAATACATGCGTGTGGTCCACTTCCATAACTCCGATGCTCTGTTTGAGAAAATGTAAACCTTGTTTTTTGGTTTACATTTCCATGGGCTTGCGCTACGCCTGCACCACTTCATGAATCGCTGTATGCCTTCATTAGCATGGTGCGACACTGCACATGGGGTGATTTGCATACCTATGCTGAGGGCTGCGTAGCTCTGGCGTATGCCAGTAGTGCACGTGGGATTGGTTCGTACCTGAATCGCTCGGCGGACATATTTGGCATTATGCCGCCTACGCTACGCCTGCGCCTGGCGCAAGCTTCATGAATCCGGGGGGTGATATATAACAAGGCAACAGGGAAATAACCAGGAATGGATGGAATTTTATTTTCCAATAAACATTTTTAGTAAATTATCATGTATGACATAGGCAATCTTACATTTATATAAATGAAAAACAAACACTGACACTACTTTAGTTGCAAACATTATACATCACAGACACCACTGAAATAACTGTAGTTGCAAACATTATACATCACTTACAATCTACCTAGTGAATGTCAGTTAAGCATTATATGACTCATTCAAATCCTGACTCTTAAATCTCATTCCTTCTCTGCATATATTGTTCCTACAATTCCCATTTTTTTCTATGTAGTTTGCTCTGTCCCTTTTCTAAAGATCATAATTCTAGTTGTTTTATTTCTGTTACTATGTTCACTACTTCTAGTACAGTTGGTGTAGACTTTGATTTCCATTTTCTAGTGATTGCTTTTTTGGCAGCCATCATAATTAGATTCAGCAAAGCTTTACTATGTCTAGGCAATTCCAATTCTGTATCACAGCTCAAAAAAATCATCTCCCCAGTCAATCCAATCTGCTCATCCAACATCTCTAACAGAGCAGTTTGCAAGGAATCCTTAAAGGCTGTCAGTTCATTACACTCCCAAAAATAAGTCCCCAGCCACCTCTTTCTTGCCCATCACACCTCCAACATTTGCTTTCCACCTGAGGAAAGATTCTTTGGAGTCTACTTGGGGGTAT